>NW_019525488.1:459645-467787 GCF_002814215.2 Seriola lalandi dorsalis | reverse complement strand
AGATGAAGATAATGACTGTTGCTGCAGAAATCTATTCTTACCTCTGCGGGGAGCGGCAGCGGGAACAGGAGGGAGGAATCTGTGCGGAACCTGCAAAGACAGAAGAAGAGCCAGGTGAGGTCAGGAGTCCCGGGGAGAAGATAAGACTAGAAGAACAAGTGTGACATTAACAGGAGCCGTTAGCTCCGCCTCCTCCTGCAGCAGCTGAACAGCTCAAACACACACCAACAGGTCGGATTCCTAAATTCTTTTTGTTCCACTCAAAGCGAAGCGTTTGGGTCGAGTGAGACACGAACGTGGACGAGGTCAGAGGCCGACGGAAGAAGTGAAACTCTCTCACAGCTTCAAAACCCCCCCCTTCATTTGACTGAAGTGATACCAGCTGGTGTATTTTTAAACACACATCACAGCGGGGGAGCGGAGAAACGAAGGACCGCAGGAGACACTCCAGGTTTAATTATAGGTGGTGTTCACCAGTGGGAAGCCAGTGAGGGATCATCACTGCGCTGGAGATGATACTGGTTTAAAGGAGAGACACAAAAGTCATCACACACACACACACACACACACACACACACACACACACACACACACACATCTGTCTGTCTGTAGCCTTCCTCGGGTCAGTGGTGACAGAAAGTAGAGCGTCATGTGAGAAAGGAGGAAGTAACAGAAAAGAATGAATGAATGAGTGAGCGAGTGAATGAGTGAGCGAGTGAGTGAGTGAGTGAGTGAGTGAGTGATGAGAGAGTGAGTGAGTGAGTGAAGGGTGCAGACGGCTGGAGGGTGAGGAAGGTGGATGTAGGAAAGGGGGTGAGCGGCTGAGGATGGGTGAGGCGGCGGTGTGAGGAGGGGTGAGGCCAGGCGTGCCATTCCATTCCTGCCTGCACTGGGCAAGTCTATTCCTAGAGTGTGGTGTATGGCAGTTGATGTGGCTTTCCTCTGAGCTGCCTGGAAGATGACTGGGCCTGACCACATCCACATTCACTCACACACACACACACACACATTCACAAAGTGACAACTGTGCACACATATAGAGCAAATATACACACAGATGAGTACACACACACACACACACACACACACAAACACACACACACATTCTGAGGGAAGCAAAGAGGAACTGAATCATTACCCTGCCTTAGCCTCAAAGTAGGGGGTGACCACTGTACAAGTATGTGTGTGTGTGTGTGTGTGTGTGTGTGTGTGTGTGTGTGTGTGTGTGTGTTTGTGCAAACACAAGTTGCACTTCTGCAGTAAGCGACGTTGGTTCACTGGTTATGTGCATGTGCTGTTTGTTGCTCAAGTATGTGTGGGCATGTGTGCGTGGGTGGGTGTGTAGGATGTGTGAGCTGGGTGTGGATGCATTCCCTCTCCCTCCATGTCTCAGTGTGTGTGTGTGTGTGTGTGTGTGTGTGTGTGTGTGTGTGTGTGTGTGTGTACAGTATGGGCCTGGCTCCATCTTTAAAGTCCCTCAGTGTTCCAGCTCGTCGCTTCTTATCTTCAGTTATTCTTACAAAAAAAAAAAGAAACCCATCAGGAAACGTATCAGCGTTTATTTTGGAATAACAAGAACTGGACGAAAATCTCCAACACATTTCTGCTTCACTTTCTCTCATGACATGAAGACATGGCTGCTGTGTTCATGCAGGGAATACAGCAGGTTGAGGACGCGCACGTGTTGAAATAAAAGGTTTGTGTTCTCAGGGAAACGCCTGGTTTGTTTTCACCACATGAATCCTGCAGCTCGTTGTCTGCAGGTTTCACCGGCTTCATTAAATGAAAATGGACGATCACAGTTTGCACCAATCAGCACGGTCTCACTGACGCAACCACACGCCCGGTCTGCAAGATGAGACAAGCCCCACAATGCAGCTCTCTCCAGCAGATTGCCACCAATTTCGCAGTCGTTCCACGGGGGCCGGCGGCCAATCAGATACCGGGTCTCAGCTCCCCAGGTTCCATTAGACCCCGGCCTGGGAGTCTGATTGGTTGTGATGGGGCGAGCGAAAGCATCCAACCAAAGAGAGGGAGCCAATAGCTCAGATTCCGTGGAGACAGAGGTTATGGAAGCTCAGTCTTCCCTGCCACCTCTGTTCGCCATCCAACGCCATTCCCTGTCCCAGAATGTTCCCTCGCTATCCAGCGGACGGCCGCTGCCAGACAGACTGCTGAAGTCGCACCCCCCACCCCTCTCTCTCTCTCCCTCTCTCCCCCTCTCACTTTCTATCCTTATTATAAACGGAGGAGATGAAACAGGCTTTCACGTGTAAAGCAAGGTTCCTTCGGGCGCTGCGGGTCGGAGCGGCAGACTGAATCCAGGCCTGAGACGCCGCAGCCAAAGAGCTTCTCCAGAGGGAGCCCCAGCCTCGAAACGCTCGGCCCGTACCCCAGCCCCAGCCCCAGGCTCAGCCCCAGGCCTAGAGAGAGGGGTGTCTGCAGGCTCTTCCAGGGGGCTGGACTGATGGGAAAGAGCTGGCAAGATGACCAAGGAAAGCTAACTCCCTCCTCGAGCTGCTTTATGAAGGCCTGGCAAACGTGCAGAGAGCAGAGAAAGGAGGCAGTGGAGGAGGGAAGAAACAGAAACATAAAGTACGAGGAGGGTTAGAGGGATAGTCCTATGTCCTCTGCCCCCCCCCCCCCCGTCTTGTTCTTTGTGGGGGTCACAGGGTTTAAGCCGGACTAGCGTTGCACCCCCCCGGCAAACAGCCATAAATCTGCTTCATTAGCCCCAACACAAGGCCGCAACGTTATAATGTCCGCTCTGTTTGAGAGCACGACCTGGCTGCTGATACCTGAACGGCCTCCACCCTGAACGCTAACACACTCACTGATAAACGGGGGGGGGGGGGGGGCTAACTCAGTGACAGGAGGTGTCAGCACCAGATGTCAAAGTGGCTGAATATCGTTTCTGCTTTAACCATCAGATCCTTTAATCAAGAACTCGATTCCTGATTTAATAATCCGGCTGATCCGCAGGAATCACGGGGATTTGGTTCGACTTGTACGACAGCGACATGAACGCAGCTCCTGACTGACGTCCTCCGACTGCAGCCGCTCGGAATAATCAGCTGACTCATTGTGTCAACTGATTACCTTTGGAAAACAAAAGGAACACCTTAAAAACGCAGCTCTGCTGGCCTTGCCCATTGATCCTGGTTTTCCATGACGTGCATCCGTCTCTACAGCCTCTTCCTCGCACACACACACACACACACACACACACACACACACACACACACACACACACACACACACACACAGCCACTTATTGGAATTCAGAGTGGGGCCCAGGTAGGGGAAGCTTTGCCCATATATGAGCAGAGGAGGAAACAGGCCAGGTGTGTGGTTAGTACACCGTTGGAACGAGCGCTCTTGAGCACACAGGAAAAAAAAAACAAAACATGCACACACACACACGCACACAGGTGCTCTAACGGGCTTCTGCTGTTGTGCACATAAACCAAACTGCGTTCAGCCTCCGTGACGTCTGAGTCGCGCTGCCGAGCTCTTAACTCCACAATCTGGCCGTGAATGACAGACGCCGTGTGAGCGACCTGTTGCTGTGTAAACAAAGACGACTCATGCGAAAAGGAAAGTGAGGAGAAGAAAAGAAGGAGCGAGTCGAGTGATAGTTAAGATTGTTCTCAACGCCGCTTAACCCACTTTCAGTTACATAACGCCGCCGATGTTGGAACGACTACAGTGTGTCACAACGTCTTACCTCCTGACACCAGCCTCTGTGTGTGTGTGTGTGTGTGTGTTTCTAATACAGCCAACAACTAAATCCTACCGCTGATGATTTACAGCTTCACTCCCTTTAACTTTTCCCACCTCAGTGAATCACCTGCCACTTTCCTTAAGCAGAGCTCCACCTGAAGACATGACTGGACATTCAGCACATGACCACCACCTGCACTCCACCTTTACTGCTGTAGCTGAGCCGCTGCCGGACTGACTTCACACATCACTGAATAATCACTACATCCATCAGTAAGATGGTTTTCATTTTAATGCACACAGCCTGTATTCAGAAACTGAGCCTTAAAACCAGCCGTCAGGACTTCTGGAACTTTGTGATGTCACAACAAAGCAGTCACCAAGCCCCGCCCACCTGGACCCACCATCCAAACCTTGCAGGATTTGATTTCTCCGAGTCTTTTATCTGAAATCTGCTGTATATTTATTGGATCACTCAGAAAACAGTCAGCCAATCAGAAGAGAGGCTCAGAGCCTCCTCTCTTCTGATTGGTTCACTGACCTGTTGTTACTAGAGCTGCAGAGAGAAGCCTGAGAGAGGAGATGTAAAACTACACTGAGATGGTTTTTATATCTTCTGATGGATCAACACTTCAAATAAAACACAGAAGAAGAAGAAAATATGGAGCTTTAAATTAACCAGAAAAAACCAAATAAAATCAGGTAATATTATGATCTGATCTACTATTTATACTATTGTACATTTTACTAAAATATGATAATTGCCTAATAATCCAATGTTGAACTTTTCAGACATGGCGTTTGGCGGCAGCGGTGCGGTTGGTCCGCTCAGCTGCTTCCTGCCAAGTAGGACGGGGCAGGGTTCAGTCTGTAGGCACGCTGATAAGGCCGAGGCCAGATTCCACGCTAATCTCCACCGAGGAATTTAATCTCCCTCATCAAGATACCTGCGACGCATCTCGCCGACAATCTGCCCGCTATCACACTCTCATGCCGGAAACACCGCCTTGATAAGCGCTCACAGATCCCTGCGCTCCAACGGGACGGTTTACAGCCGGCTCCTTATCACCACTCCTCACTCTCTCTCTGTCACACACACACACACACTTTAGACAGATAGATGCAACACACACACACACACACACACACACATCTCAGCATCTTAACAAAATCTACAGTGTCACTTCCTTTTTATAATATTTAAATTGTTAAACAGGAAAAATGAATGTCTCGGGTGATTCAGCAAGAAACATTTTTATAATAATAATAATAATTATTATTATTATTATGACATCGTGCTGGAGACCTGCCCTCTTGTTACATGACGGGTGAGTAAGAGTAATGAGAGCATGAGAGAGAGAGACGTCTTAGTCAGAGAGAGTGGGAGATAATTTGAAGAACAACAGCTGGGCTGAGAGCCACAACTTTTAAAAGTCAGGACACACACACACACACACACACACACACACACACACACACACACACGCCCCACTGTTCAGCCTGTGACTAAGCCCCCTTAGACAAACACATGTAACCCAGAACCACTAGCACTGATTCACACAACCCCACAAACACTCTCTCTCTCTGTATGTCTCTCACACACACACACACACACACACACACACACACACACACTGATACATATACACACGCTGCATCGCTTTAAGAGGTGGTAACCAGGAGAGATGGTAGCGGCGGCAGCGGCGACAGCAAAAGGGCAGAACCAATCTAAACCTCTGCAGCTCATCATCAGTCGTCACTCCTCTCACGGCCAATCACATCAGCCGGCTGCCATGTCCATTCATAAAGAAGCCACACTGTGCTGTACGATACTGTATCACCCCCCACCCCACACACACACACACACACACACACACACACACACCCTGTGCTATCTGTGTCAAAATGAAGGGGGGAGGGGGCGGCATGACTGAGGCAGAGAGGAAGTGCTCTCTCTCTCTGTGTATGAAGAAAGCAAAAAAAGAAGCCTATTAGCTTCAAAGATCTATTTTTATCACACGGCTCCGGCGCCATGAGACGGTGTCAGGTATATAATTACGGCACTGACGACAGCACACGCCACACGCCACGTTTCCCGTCTCACCCTGGCCGTAGTAATGTAAGAGGTGTGACACACGATTGGACGGAGGGAGCGTGAACCGGCTCTCCTGTAACCATTCACACTCAGAACATCCTCCTCCTCCTCCTCCGAGCCTAAACCTGCTCGTCCTCCTCTCGGCGCCGCTCCGCCTGTGAACGCTCTGGGAGCCGTTTCTCAACCTTAACTTGTAACATATGAAATCCATCAACAGCAGCAGCAGCTCCACTTTCTCTCTCTCTTTTTTTCTTCCTTTCGTTCTTTCTTACTTACCCGTCTGGGTGAGAGTAGAAGAGTAGTGTTTCCTCCCGGCACTGAGTTAGGAATGAGGGAACCCCCCCCTCTCTCTCTCTCTCTCTCTCTCTCTCTCTCTTAAAAAAGTTTGTCCTCCATGTCTTAGGGGTGTCCGTTTAGCTCTGTCCCTCGCTTCACGAGAGGGATTCCGGGTTCTCCTTCAACTTTAACTCTGCTTGGTCCAACAGAGTGAAAGAGAGCGAGAGAGAGAGAGAGAGAGAGAGAGAGAGAGAGAGGGAGGGAGAGACGCTATTGGGTAACAGCCTCTCACCCACGTCACTGTCCACGGCTCTGAGGGCAAGTCACACAAAACTTGTTGGAGCTGAACTCCTAAAAGATTTCATCCTTACATGTCTCCTCATCTCTTTCTTCTCTTCCTCCTCCCGTTGCATTCTTCTGAGTGTAATCAGTAACAGGCTTAAAGTGACAGCAGCAGCTCTCTCTCTCTCTCTCTCCCCTCACACACTCTCTCTCTCTCTCTCCCTCACACACACTCTCTCTCTCTCTCACACACACACAGAGACAGTGTGTGCGGCTCCCTCTGGGCTAAAGGTGCTTTCCCAGAGACACTACAGCCATTAAACTCCCTGTAAGCCTCGCTAACGTAGCGCTGTCACATGTTTCCACAGCAAGTTTCCCTCTCTCCCTCCCTCTCTCTCTCTCTCTCACCCTTCGCCCTCCCTTCCTCTCCCTCAGCCCCCTGACTGACACTGTCGGACATACTCTCTCACACACACTCAGCGGCCGACGCTGCACTCTCTTATAGTGTGGCAGTTAAAGAGGGGGCTGAGCCTGCAGCGGCGGAGGGCAGTGTCCTGTTACACAGCTTCAATTGAGGTTAGGGAGAGGACATCCATTCAGAAAAAAGAGAGGAGGGAAGAGGGAGGGGGAGAGGGAGGAGGGAGGAGGGAAAAAAAAAAAGTAGGGGCAGCCTCTCTGTCTCTCTCTCTCTCTTCTCTCTCTGTGTGTGTGTGTGTGTGTGTGTGTGTGTGTGTGTGTGTGGCCGGGTCTTCAAAAGCAGGAAACTCCCCGGGCCGAGAGTTGGGGCGTCTGCAGAGAAAGGAAAAGGGACCCGTCTCTAAATAAGGGAAAGGAGGCAGGGACATAACCCCCCCCCCCGCCACAGTAGAGTGGTCTTTATGACTTCCAGCCTCACTGGCAGCACTACACCCTCCACCCATACACACACACACACACACACACACACAAACAAATACTATATGTGCATCTTGTCTCGGCTGCTGCTTCGACTTCACTTCTTCTTCCACTGATTATCTCATTAAAAGAGAGAGAAAAGAAAAGGAAAGAGAAACAATGCGTGCACGTATACGTGTGTGTTGTGATGGAGAAGACAGACGTGACCACGAAGAGAAAGTACCAGAGTTTACTCGAAGGAACGGGCGCGTAAACAAGCGAGTAACCCCCGAGGTGACCACAGGTCCTCAACAGAAAGTACCTGAGTTCACCGGCACACAACCAGCCAGCAGGGGGGGGGGGGGGGGGGGGGGGGCATTACCATCTGTTGACCCCTCACCTTGGGTCCTGACCTGAAGCTGCCCCTCGTCCTCGGTTCCCCACCTCTCCCTCCTGTTCTCACCTACATCCTGCTATTTTACCCCACCTCTCCTCTCCTGCCACGCCGTCTCTGCCGACCACACCTATCAACAGCGCCGTCCGGCCCCACCCTGCCCCGCCCCTTCCCTCCTCCTCCTCCTCCCTGCTGGTGTTTGGGGTGAGGGTGGGCTGGGGTTTTTGAATGGGAGTCTTGAACGTCAGGAATTGCATAGTTGGTTTGTTACTCACAGGAGGCCATGTGACTCATCAAAGGTCCATGCTGCACCCATGCTACGCTGCGGCTGCACGTACGTGCACACGCCTTTGTCAGGCTCCATTCACAACTACTTAAACAACAACAGTGACTCATGTAAGGAGCTGGGTTAAGTAATAATTGACCTCTATACAAACACACATCTCTATTCTGTACTGTTACACCTTTCTGGACCTGTGACCCCCCCTCCCCCCTCCCC
>NW_019525488.1:454906-459583 GCF_002814215.2 Seriola lalandi dorsalis | reverse complement strand
CAGGTCCAGGTCCTGACGTCTCACAGTGAGTCATGTGGAGGTGAAACTATCTTGTATTTCACAAGAAAAAAGGCCAAGAATTTTCTTTTTCCTTGTTCCCGACCTCAGGAATGATCTCACAATGAGTAACGCCAAGGTGCCCCCCCCCCCCCCCCCACTCCCCCCCCCACAGAATAACCAGTAATAATGTCTGAGGCTGTATCACTTGAAATTCAATTAATTAATTAACAAGGCAACTCCTCATGTCTCCAATTGTTTCAATTTTTTTTAAAAGTACTTCATAAAAAAAGGAGATTTGAAAATCTACACTTACAGGACTTTGTCCCCTGATGAAGATCACACTGTCATAAGACTGAAAGCTCCAGAACAGCGTCTAAGTGGCTCTTTAGGTGAGACTGTTTTGTCTAGTTTCATAACACGGGTTTCACGCTCTATATGACTGTGTGTGTGTGTGTGTGTTAGTGAGTGGGTGCGTGTGTGTGTGTGTGTGTGTGTGTGTGTGTTAGTGAGTGTGTGTGAGTGTGTGTGTGTGTGTGTGTGTGAATCACAGCCTTGTCGTGTGTCGGGGGCGGTGAATGTGTTTCTGTGTGTTTCAGTGTGTTTGTCATTGTGTTGAAGCGGGTGCCTCTGGGCCCCCGGCGGCAGGCTGGGCTGGAGCGAGGGATGACTCAGGGTGAAGGCGGCTAAATGACTCCAGACCTGCCCGGCGAGCGGCGGCGTTAACCTGCAGCGGGACGGTGCGCGGTGTGTTAAAGCCCCGTCCCCCTCGAGTGGCGGCGCGGCGCTCACCTCTCCTCTCTGGAGTCTGTGATCGTTTTCTTTCAGGTCGCTCTGAAAACAAGATTTCTTATTCCCGCGCGGAGCTATTTCGGTTCAAGCGTTTCATTTGGCGTTGGGCTGCTCTCTGCCAAAAGCAGCAATCTGACAGATTATTCCTGATCTTGTTATTCAGCTGCTCTGTGAGCCAGAGGCCATGAGTCACTGGGAAAGAAATGATTATTTTTTTCTTAACAAGGGAGTAATTTCATGTTAAAATGAAAACAGGGCTGCAGTTGAATGTTTGATCTACTATTATATCACCAGAAAACAATTTCAAATATTAAGAATCAGAGCTGATAGAAAAAAAGAAATTGGTAGAGTAGCTATTTATTCTTATTTTGTAGAACTGAAGATGGATTCCTACATAATTTAATATGATATTTCAGGTGTAAATGACAAAACAAACTCCCAGTTCACATGATGTGAGCCTCAGTTTGACATTAAAGTTTGTCCTGAAGAGGAAAGTCTCACAGTAACTGAGAGGTTTGCCATTTTAGACTGTGACTCAGTCTATTGTGGGCACAGACTGAGCACCGCCTGCTCACTTTCTCTGGGTGGATGCAAGGGCGGAGATGTGTTTCAACACACATGCACGGCACAGGCGGGGGCCTTTCCTTCATGTACACACACACACACACACACACACACACACACACACACACACACACACACAATGGAGATTGCGGTGGAAAGGAAGCTGGGGATTCCTGAGATTCCTGTGGAAAAAAAGGTGTGAACTCAGGCAGCAGAGCAGCCTGGGAATTCTGCTGGGTCGGCGCGAGAGGAGGTTTTTAATGGCTGACCGGAGTTACTGTGACACACACACACACACACACACACACAGAGATAAAACAACAGCAGGGAAAACGGGACACGCTTAGATAGAAATATTAGCGATTGATTACAGCATCTAATCTATAAAGTGACACGTGTTCGATGGAAAAGACCTGAGACACAAACGCACTGAAGCTGTGTCTGTGTTAATGCTCTGAGCTGATGGAGGCAGAATGCTGTTTCTTTAACAGCATTAACAACTGCATTAGTTCTGCCCAAGTAAACATGGTCAGAGAGATAGTGATGGGGGGGGGGGGGGGGGGGGCAGCTACAGTGTTGAGTCAGTTAAGTCAGTTGCAGTAAATTGCAGATGCAGCAGATTTCCTCTCAGCTGTGAATAAACTGTCCTGAAGGTAAAATATAATATTTATAATATATTTCATTCAGTCATCCACCAGAAAGACACGCAATATTTCAACACACTGAGTAACATCTACGGTAAAGGTGTGTGTGTCACACAGCTGCTGCTGTTTCCAACACACACACACACACACACACACACACACACACACTCTGATAGAGCAGGTCAGAGATGCACCTGTCTCAGCCAATGAACAGACGTTACAGTGACATCATTTCATTCACTAAAATGCCGCACACACACACACACACACACACACACACACACACCTCTGGAGAAGCACATGCATGCTTTGCAACCAACCAAGGACAGAGGATGGAAATATGGCAGACAGACCCCCCCCCCTGCGAGGAAGTGTATGTATTTTAGTGCGTGTGCGTGTGTGTGTGTGTGTGTGAGTGCCATGGTCTACACTGACTATATTAGGCCAGTCTGTTTCCAGCACGGGGACAGTGAGCACACAGATACAACTGTGATGTCACAGTCACGCTGGAGAGGCATGACTCTACGTCTTATCTCTGTCCACTGTACTCGTCCTACATCGCTCTCCACTGTGTGTGTGTGTGTGTGTGCGCTGATTACCCTGTGATAACCCTAGACTGTGACACACACACACACACACACACACACACACACACACACACACACACACACACACAGGGATACCTCAGCAGCCGTGGTGACAGACACTCTCAGGAGAAACCTTCACAGCAGCTTCAGTTACATTTCTGTGATGCTCTAATTTTCTCTTACTTATGCAAGTGTCTAATTACATCACCCACACACACACACACTCTCACACACACTCACACACTCACACACACTCACACACACACACACACACACACACATGCCTCCATTGTGACGCAACCATTAGGTCAAGCTATATAAAGTAAGAGCTGTCATAACTGTAGTATTAGTAACAGCAGAAAGATTAAAGGATAATTCCTGTTTATTCGACTTATTTCTTATATTTTTGTGAAACATTAAACTGACTGGAGTCATTAATAAAATCTGGGACTGTTGACAGAATTTTACCTTTAATTTCACTCGGTTTTCTTTTCCAAATCAGTTGACTTCACTGTTTGAGACCAGATGCTTCTGTTCTGCTTTAACAACGCTGCAGCGATCCCCGACCTCAATGAACTCTGTGACTTCATATTCATATTATCAGTGATGCAAGAAGTGTTTACATCCTTCACTACAGCAGAGGCAGTCACACAAAATAATAAAATCACCCCTTTACAATAAACTTATTTAAATCATGGAGAAAATGTGTTTAAAGAAACAAGCTCAGATTTGGCAGGTCGGGGTTCTAGTATTTATATTTTAATTATTTACACATTAAAGGCTAAAAAACATTTTTAACTTTAGGGTTTTGCTTTTTCTTTTTTTAAATCAGGAGCTGAGACGCCTGTCAATCAAATGTAATTAAACTACATCCAGAACCGTCCTGCAGGAGGTTTCTAAGAGTTAAACTCTTCATAAATGATAATTAAGGATGTTTTTTTAAACAGCTTCTTATTTAGTCGTCAGTTTAAAATGATACAGAAAAATCCTGGATAATTGAAACGAGGTTTTTAAAATTTTATTGTTGAAATTTTAACTACTGGTTTTTTAAATTGTTGGAAACCTTTTATGCATTTCATTTCATATTATCTATTATGTTTTAAATATTAATTAATTAAACATTAATATTTCTTATTCTGTCACAACTGATTTTATTTTGCTTTTTATTTTTAATGCATTGTATTTATTGTAGATCTTTAACGTCATTCTAATGCTTCTCTTTGTCTCTGTTCACATGTGCTATATAAATAAAGTTTCCTTACAAAGGGCTTCAAAGCTGTAAGTACCATGCTTCAGTAAATGTACTTAGTTACTTTCCACAGCTGATTATTAACAAGAGAAATAATCAAGGTACAGTTTGAATAATAATAATAATAATAACAATAATAATAATAATGATAATAATGATAATAATTATAATGATAATAATTATAATGATAATAATAATAACAATGATAATAATAATAATAATAATGCTGATAAAAATGATACTGATAATAATAATAATGATAATAATAATTATAATGATAATAATGATAATAATTATAATGATAATAATGATAATGATAATAATGACAATGATAATAATAATAATAATGATAACAATAATAATAATTATGATGTTGCCATGGCAGTTAAATTAAATGTATAATGAGACTAATGCTGCGTTCACTGACACTGAGGCGTTACCTTCAGGCGTACGTGTCTGTGCTGGGAGTTTGCATGACAGCACAGTGACTCCTTTAAAGGAACCCACTGGTGTTCAGCTCCATCCTGTCATCCCTCCTTTCCTCTCTGCCCCCCCCCTTCCTCTTCCTCTTCCCTTCAGAGGTGTCAGAGGAAAAACAGCAACACTGAGAGACGCTCTCTCTCTCTCTCTCTCTGCCACAACCACACAACGTGGGCTGTGTGGAGGCCGCGCCCCCTCGCAGGATGTAAGAAGAGCGGCGAGCCCTGCCAAGGCGGTGAGGGGTCACACAGTGGAGAGAGTGTGTGTCACACATGAGCTGGACGCCGTCTGAGCAGCGACATACGCCCTCATCCTGACGCTACATGGGCGGAGAGGTTTTCTTATGAAACATTCCAACCCCCCC
>NW_019525488.1:454581-454705 GCF_002814215.2 Seriola lalandi dorsalis | reverse complement strand
ACCTTCCATTATCAGAGCGACCGGCCCGGCCCAGAAACACGGCCGCTGAGCTCACCGGGTCACACACCCCCCCCCCCCCGAGCGGGCCCCCCCCCTCTGGGGCCCCGTTTCAATCAGAAACAGC
>NW_019525488.1:445522-454561 GCF_002814215.2 Seriola lalandi dorsalis | reverse complement strand
GCGTGACCTCCATCTCTGAGGACACGTTTCAATCAGAAGCAGCTCAATCAGCCTGATATTGATCATTCAATACCAATCTGATGAGTCATCAAAGCTGTGGAGCGCAGCACCTGTAGATCACAGCTCCCTGACACTCAACACTTTCCCTTCACACTTTAACTGACGTTCTGCACGTTGCTCTGCACTTCTTCTAAACCTCTTATCACATGATTTATTATTCTATATTATTTCATCTCATTTTACACTCATGTCTTTTACTCATGTGAAGCTCTTTGTGCTGCGTTTCTTGTATGAAAGGTGAAATACAAATAAAGTTTATTATTATTATTATTGTTATCATCATTATTAGTAGAACTGAGCGTCAGTATCTGAAGCCAGTGGCGACGCCTGCTCACTGAAATAACTTCACTACTTTGTGTTTTACTGGGTTTAAATCAGAGCTGGAAACATTAATCAATTAGTCACTCAACAGAGAATGTATATATATATATATATATTCTGATAACTGATGAATCATTGAAGTGACGTTTGAAGCACCTGTCATCATATTCACTGAGAGGTTTCGCTGTTGTTGCTTCTATGTGACATTAAAGTGAATGTTTTGCAGGTTCTGCAGCGACCTGAACACGACACCCTGGATTCATGAAACTGCATTTTCTAATTGCAGCTTCAGACTGTTTCTTAACGACAGGATGCACCAAAGATATTCACATTTAAATACACAGAGGAAACTTGCAGCAGGTATCAGCTCTCTAATCTCCTCTATATGATCAGGGGAGTTCTGTACGTACAGTAGCAGTCACGGGTCGGGACAGAGCGCGTCCCCATCAGCTGCACTATAAAACACCATTTAAGAAATTACATTATCACAGAGCAGGACGACTGTTTGACCTCCAACACAAGACGCACGTTTATTAACCTGCAGGACGACGATGCGTCTCACGGACCGATGCATATGTAAATGTAGCGTGGAGCGTGAGCGTGTGGTCGACAGGAGAAGGACATGGACAGTCCTGTTCTCTCAGCTCCTTCCTGCAGACGGAGGGAGAAGGAGAGAGCGAGTGGCTCCACAGATGGGGCCGGGTCTGATGCAGCCATCTGCCTCCCCAGTGCAAAGAGGATGAGTGAGAGGGCTGGAGCTGAGCGCAGCCTCTCTCTGGGCGTCCGAGGAGACTGAAGCAGGAGAGGAACTGGAGGATTCACGTATCGTCTTCTGCCAACGACATGAACCTTTGAATCAGTTATGAACGTGTGTCTGGAAAACACAGAAGATGCTGAGGACAGCCTGGTGTCCTCAGCATCTTCTGTGTCAGTGTGTTTCTCTGCAGCATCCTGACACTTCCTCACACACACTATCTGCAGCTACTTCCTCCTCTCTCGCCGATTCTCCAGGACGAGCGAGCTCCTCATAATAGAGTTTAGTGTTTCTTCAGATGCTGGCAGGGACACTTCAGCAGTGTTTCTTCCCTCAGCGCTCTCTCTTGTCTGGGGGCTCCGCAGCAGGCTGACTCACAGCCCCGGCCCACTCCTCCCTCCCACTCAGCCCCAGCCGTACCCCAGCGTGGGAGGCAGCGCAGCCCAGGACCAGAGCCTCCGGCTGGGCACACACACACACACACACACACACACACACAGCCAGCACGGGCCCACGGCTCTGGAGCTTTTGGCTTTCATTCCCCTCACCCACACAGAAACAAAAACACACACACACACACACACACACACACACACACACACACACACACACTGCCTACCCACATGCTGTGCCCACACTGATTTTCAGAGCACCTCTTTAATGATGTCATGTGCCATACATCTGAAGGGAAGCAGGGGAAACACGTGGGAGTGTGTGGGACGTTCATGCTGTTTGTGTGTGTTTGTGTGTGTGTGTGTGTGTTTGTGTGTGTGTGTGTGTGTGTATGTATACTTGTGAGCTGCCAGATATTTTTTTTACATTAACTACACTAAAATGTTTCATGTACACATGTACTGTTGGCTACTGTCAGTACAGAGCTTTTAACACGGCTCAGCTCCGTAGGCTGCAGTTATTTTTAAATGGCAGCTTCAGGGGAGGATCGTGGTCCAATGAGACGGCACCGACGAGAGCGGTGAGGTCTCCTCCGATGCACTCTGGTATTTTATACCAGAAGTTTTTCCATCGAAAACTTTCACTAACTCGCTCGGAGCAAAAAAAAAAAACCTGCATCAACACAATATCTCAAACAGAGTGTGGTTGGGTTCTTGCTCTTTGTGCATCAGTTAAAATCAGAGATAAGGTGTGATTCTTACCAGCAGGACAGGAGCCCTCAGCCGCCAGTCTGTGCTGCCTTTTCACTGCCGTGCATCATGAGGAGTTCAGGCTGTGAAAAACAGGTGGCAGAGGAGCACGTCACTCACATCATCATACCCAGGCGTCTCACACACTCTCATCAGGGGACACCTTCATGCAGCTCAAATCTAGGAGGCACATCTTACAAGGAGACGGACGGACGTGCACGATGTCACGCGTCTGAGGACGCCCGCGGCGCCAACAGGGATGATATTCAGAGAGGCCAGATTGCTCATTAGAATATCTCACATTTGTGTGTGGGCGAGCTTTTAGCAGTCGCTCTCCCTCCAGTGCCCAGCGCTGTTCCAGAAACACTGTTCCCTGTCCAACACCAAGCAGGATCCTAACCCCAGTCTGTCCACACACACACACACACACACACACACACACACACACACACAAAGTCAATCCAAGAACAAACTTCTGTCCAAGTTTCAAACACAGTATGTGACACACACACACACACACACACACCAGCTGCACCAAAAACCTGTAAAAAACCTGGCTCAGTCTGCGCCCGACGTTTTCCCGCCATGAAGTTACATTCAGATCATGTTATTGATCAGATTGGCAGAGATTCAGAATCTATCACAGCAGATATCCTGAGCATCAGGAGGATCAACCAACATCACTCAGGATGCCCAGTGAAAAGTCTGTTTACACATTAATTATCCTCCTTCATTTACTAAACTCTACTGGATTATGTGATTTTTTAAAGTGACTGTTTAAAATTAATAATCATTTATCATTAAAACCAAAAAACCCAAAATAATTTAGTTTGTAAAAATCCAAATTCTAATTTCATGTATTTTATACACGATTAATATGAATTTTCTGCAAAATTAAACAAATAAAAGCTTGTTCAATTGTTTAAAATAGAAAAAATAAATGTTAAATTGTGAATCAACTCTAATGGTCCAACTCAATACATTAATAACAGTGGAATACATGTGTCACAAGTGCCCCCTGTTGGATACAGTATCACTGTATCTGAAACTGAGGGCGCATGGTTTTAATTATAGTCCTCTGAGGGGAAAATAATAATAATAAAAAAATCAAACGGTAAAGAATTGAATAGTTTATAATGATGCTGTCACTTCATGTGAAACAACTCCCTGCATCATTTGCAATTAACACCATAGTTGCATCACACAGCACATCACTGGTTTCTTAGAAAGTCAATGCAATCACAATAGGTCAGTCTCTCTCTCTCTCTCTCTTTATGTCTCTCTCTCTCTCTCTCTGCTCCCCTTGTCTATCCCGAAGTCACGGGGTCTCCCCCGGGGTAAACGCATTCCAAAACACAAGAATTTCCTCCAGCCCAACTCACATACCACCTCTCTCCTCTCTCTCCCCCTTCTCTCCCTCTCTCACACACGCACGTGCACGGGCTTGCGCGCGCGCACACACACACACACACATATATGCGAAAAAGTGCACAATAGTCTTGCCAGAGCCAGAGAGAAGACCACACACTGTTGCGATGCCATGTTCAACAGTCTCACCACATTACTGCACGAGCACACAAACAACGCCAGCGCGCGCACAACTCTTGTTATAAATAATAAAGTAATAATAATTAATAATGTTATTAACAAACTAAACTATTATTTTAAGACGCGCGAAAAAGCGTGTAATCAGCTTTCTGGTTTTGTTCATCATAATTTGTCTTTTTGTTTTAAGGAAAAATAAAAACACTTTAAAATCTAATTCCCAATGCAAACGATAATTAACAACATTAATTATTAGTACCTGTGTTCTTCGGTGTGCAGCGGTGAAGTTGCAGCAGAGAAGAGGCCGGTTTGCAGACACCTTCCTCGACAGCAGCGCTCCGAGCTCCGGCCGAATAAACACGAAAACACCGGAGAGCGAAACACAAACATCACCGAGGGCTCCGCGGGAAAGTGTCCGCGAAACACGCGAGGGCGGCCGCTGATATACGCGGCAGAGAGGAGGAGGAGGATCGATTCATCACGTCTCTCGCAATTTGCTGCTGTGATACTCTATTACTCATCTGATGTGAGAGTCCCTTCTTCTTCTCCTCTCTCTCTCTCTCTCTCTCTCTCTCTCTGTTTTATCTCTCTGCTGCCTGCGGGGCTTTTCACCGGATCGTTCGGAAATGCCTCAGCCCGGCTCCGCTGCGTCGGAGTGGAGACACTCGGTTACCCCAACTCCCATCAGCCGGCCGCAGCTCCGTCCCCGCGCCGGCCCGAGAGTCGACCTCAGCCCGCAAGAAATCCCCCTCCGCCGCCCCCTCAGGCTCCGGGGACCGTCCCCCGATGCACCCGAAGCCACTAAGAGTAATAGCTGGATACTGATACCTCAACAACAGCTAATGGTGCATTTAAAGAATAGAAGTGAAAAAGAAGAGGAAGGAGGAAGCGGAAATTTCTGTAGTAGGTTCAGACTAATAACAAAAAGGAGGCTCCTAAATCAAACACAAAAAAAACCCCATCATGCATCACAACACTGCCAAGCCTATCAAGTATAACCACAAGTTGCATATTAGAAATTAAAATCATATTATCTTCAAACATCAGAAGAGATCAGGCCATTTTTTATTAAGCACATAAATCTAATATTTTCTTCTTCTTTTAACAGGATGATCTCAAG
This sequence comes from Seriola lalandi dorsalis, assembly GCF_002814215.2. Lineage (NCBI taxonomy): Eukaryota > Metazoa > Chordata > Actinopteri > Carangiformes > Carangidae > Seriola > Seriola lalandi. The sequence continues at coordinate 449,619 of NW_019525488.1, read as the reverse complement.
AATAGAAATCTTTCCAGTAATTAATTAACAGCTCAGAAGCAGTCTGTCCTTTCTTTGCCTGTTAATCATGTAGAAGTGGTTCTCAGAGTGGGGGTCCACAGACAGGTGAGTTCCCCTCAGCTACATTAAAGACTCGGTTCTCAGATTATCTGCGTCCATTCAGAGGAAGGTTCATGAAATCTTTTTCTTTTCTTATTTGGAAACCCCTGTTTTCACATTAAAGGTCGCTCTTCACAGACGCTTTAAAGCTTTTAACAACGTGAGAAATGTCACAATTTGACATTATCATCAAACCTTTTAAAGACCTGCTTCTTCCTTCAGCAGCACGTTTTAGATTCCTCACAAAACAACCAACAGAAGAATCACGCTCAACAAGCTTCTGTGCAAATTAACAACAAAAAAAAGAAGCAGAAATCAGTGATTATTACAAACCGGCTCCGTGCACACTGTCGCATGTTTTCAGACAATTTTAACGAAACCGAATGTGAAACATTTTCAAAATCATAACTCGACCGAGAAGCTCGAGCTGCTCTCTCCCTTTGGGGAAATACACCTGCAGTGGGATTGTACCTGCTCGGTTAAATTTATGCATCTACATTTGTATAAATTTCCAGTGAAATGTGCAAGATGATCTGTTATTGCTCACCTGCCCCCCCCATCTCTTCTCGTGGCTGCCAGTCTGAGAGTGAGAGTGATTTGCTACAGCGATCTGGGAAATTAACAAATGTTTTCACTGCTTGTTTCCTCCCTCCGCTGGCACAGGTTGAGGAGGTATGAAGTCTCTAAACCGCACGGACAATATTACCATCACCATGACTGGGGTTCATATCGTGAAATTCCCTGAATAAATTACTGTGCCCACTCGTTCTCTTATCTGGTTATGAGTACAGTTATGACCTGTGTTTCTGGTTTTCAGGATGGGTTTTTCTTCAATGTAAACTTCCCAGAAATTATTTTTTATTTTTTTTTGTATTAACAGCTTTTTTTCTTTTCTTTTTCTGTGAAATTAATTTAACCCTTCGCTCGGCAGGTTGAGACGAGAAGCTGTAATTTGGCCGTGATTTCACCCTGACTGACGTCTCGCAGGAGGAAGCAGCGGCAGGTTGTTCATGAGGCTGATAGATTTTAAATTTGATGTTAATGTTGAGGCAGATTGGATGTTTTCTTCACCTCCTGCACGTTTCTCAGTCAATTCAATAATTTAATGGTAAATAATTGTAAAGAAATAAGAGAAAGTGTAAATAAATTGAACCTTTAATGCAAGAAAAGCTCAATAATTAACTCGCAAGTGTCAAAACAATCTGCCGCCACAGAGCACGCAGACAGAGGTGACTGGGGATAATCCCACACTCTCCCCTTCATGTTTCTCAGCAGAGGGACTGTGTTTTCGTTTCTGCGGCGGTATTGATCTGACTGGCGAGTGAGCAATATTGATTCCAGGTCAACACAAACGCGACATCATACGCACGACGCGCGTGCAGCAGGACATCAGAGAGGCACCGGGAAGAGATTTGACCCGTGGCGTCCACTGAACTCCGACAGACGACATGCGCCTGATGAAATTTCAACCTGGGAGATACGGCGTGGCGGCGGCGGCTTTGAAGTCAAGACATTCAGATGTGCGTCAGAAATAATTGTTTCATGAAGGTTTAAACCTCCGTTTTGATGAAGTTTCTGGAAACACTGTGAAGTTTGACATTAGTGGAAATCTCAGCAGACTTTCCGCCGCTGACAGACGTCATGACGTGGCGCTTTGGAGCTGCAAAGATTTATCTGAAGCGTTTGTAACGGTAAATCTTCTTTTCAAGACTTGGCCAGTGGCAGCTTTTAACGAGCCCGCCTGGCGGCTCGGATCGTTCACACGTGAAGCCTACGGGACGAGCCACGCCGCTCTGTCATTCTGGGAGAATCTGTCACTCGCAGAACTCCCCTTCGAGCGATCGGTGGTTTTCAGAGATTGGAGCGGCCGCGCCGTACGAGCCACTGGTTTACCATGGAAGGACTGGTGAACCGCAGTGGTAGTAACAAGGCACGCTGTCACCTCGAACCAGTGGGCTCCAGCGCCGGTATGTTGGCTCCCAGGCCCAGTGTGTATATGAAGGCAGAGGTGTAGTGTGTGTTTTCACTGTCTCCTCCCTGGGAATTCCCCTCTGTTCCAGCCTCGAACAGCCTGAGAGCCGCAGCTGTATGCACATGTGTGTGTGTGTGTGTGTGTGTGTGTGTGTGGATATATACACACTTTAGAGTTCGGTTATTCACATTTCAGTTTCAGTGCGCGTGTAGGCATGCGTTAATGTAAGCATGTGTGTGTGTGTGTGTGTGTGTGTTTCCTCCCTGATTCCCAGGGTTCTGCGGAGTTAAACCCTCTTAAATGTCCCCCTGGCTTTTGTCCTCACGTTTCAGCTGAATTTCCCCACATTCATCCCTCCATTCAGACTCTGTGTGTTCGAGCGCTCAGGAATGCACTGGGTTTGACAGGCGCCTGAACTGTGTGTGTGTGTGTGTGTGTGTGTGTGTGTGTGTGTGTGTGCATGTACATGCGTGTAAATGAGCATACAACAGAAAGAAAGACGGAGAGCTTTGGAAGGAGGGGGGTGGATTTTTTTCCTGCCCTGTTTTTTTTTTCCCTCCACCTCCTTCTGATGCCAAGGTGCTCGGTCGGACTCGGAAACACACAATCACCTTACCTTTGCACACACATGCTTTTCACCTTTCTACACACACACACACACACACACACACACTCAACACCCACACACACTTCGAGTCACATGTGCTCTCACTCAAAGAGAGCTCTGCACCCACTCACCCTGACACCCACACAACCACCCACACACTCACGTGCACTGCCAAATAGCTCTCACTCTTTACCCTCCCACCCACCATCATCACCACCACCACCCCCACCGAGCACGCACATGTACACACACACACACACACACACAGTTTCACACTAAGTGCCGGGCGTGCACATGATCTGGTTTCCTCTTTGCTTTGCGAGCGACCCGCAGTGATAAAATAAACACAAATACGTGATAATCACATTCCAGACATTTCTTTCCTGCAGGTGGGAAGTTTCAACTGGTTTTCTGCACAAGTTGGTTTGACTGTGTGTGTGTGTGTGTGTGTGTGTGCGTGTGTGTGTGCAACCCCGGAGAGAAAAAAGGAGAAAGAAAATGAGAGAGAGAGAGAGAGAGAGAGAGAGAGAGAGGGAACAAAGAGATCTGGGGCGAAGTCTCACACATTCCTCAGTCCTGCCAATATCCTACCAGTATACTAGACCGTCACAACTCCACACACACACACACACACACACACACACACACACACACACGCCAACAGACAGCCAGATCTGAATAAAATCTCCTCATTTGCACTACATCTGTGGCATCAATCTGACGCGGACAATTCCACATTTGCAAATCATATCATGGAACATTTAAACAAAGCAGAAACTTCCACTGACAACGGCATCATCCCCAAAAAATAACAAGCACTGCATGTGTGTGGGGGGTGGGGGGTGGGGGGGTTTAACACACTGGAAAAAAGGTGAGTGAAGAGAAGCCAGTGACTGAAAACACACAGACTCACACACTAAGAGAAAATGGAAAACCTCTGAACAGCAGAGAGAGAACGGCAGTCCTACCTTGAGTTATGACTGACTGTTGGTGGACAGAGACGCAGAGAGACAGACGCAGAGAGACAGACACAGAGAGACAGACGCAGAGAGACAGACACAGAGAGACAGACGCAGAGAGACAGACGCAGAGAGACAGACGCTGGAGGTGAAGGAGGTGTAGATGTAGACGGGACCTACCTGAGCACATGGCCCGCATGGCGTGCACACTTCCTCAGTCAACACGCTTTGTTTCTCCTCCTCTTCGCTGCATGCCTCTCCTCCATCTGTCTGTCTCTCTGCGTCTCTCTTCTTGTCTTTCTCCCCCCTCCTCTCCCTCTTCCTCCCTCCCTCTCTCTCTCTCTCTCTCCCTCCTCCCTCTACAAGCCCTCTTCTTCTTCTTCTCTCACTCTGCTGCTGCTCTTCAAACTTATCCGCTTTTTTTCTGGAAAGAGAAAGAAACCCCCCCCCCCCCCCCCCC
>NW_019525488.1:442656-445502 GCF_002814215.2 Seriola lalandi dorsalis | reverse complement strand
AAAAACCCCCCCCCCCCCCACATTAGGACTCGTCCCTCGTTCTGCAGCTCACTTTTCTTCTCAGGCTCGTCCACTCTCAAGTTGTCCCTCTTTATGCAAGTGAGAGTGATCCATGAAGGCAGTCTCTCTCCTCCCCCCACACCGCATGGCGTGTGTGTGTATGTGTGTGTGTGTGATGTGTGTGTGTGTGTGTGTGTGTTGCTTCCCTACCAGTCATTCACCTCCACACACACGTCTCTAAACTGTTTTCTCACTTTAACGCTGCATCTTTCTTTTCTCTAACTTTCTCCTCGTTCACACAAACGTCTCGGACTCGGTCGTCCAGCTTTTTTTTCCTGCACGGCGACAACATGCGCCTCGATAATAAAAGTCCAACCTTCTCCTGTATGTTTCTGTCTAAAGAGAACACCTGCTCGTACAGTGCATTCGATGGGAGCAGATGGGCGAGCGGACGGAGGACGGCCTTGTGCAGGAGCTCATCTGGTGTCGTATGGTACAAGAGGGAAAAAAGAAGCACAGGTGTGGAGATCTGTGCAAACGTTATGTGCCATCCATGCGCTCGTTAAATTAGCATTCAGCAACACGACGTCCAAAATCGAAGCTATAAATCTACCGCGATATTTATTTGTGGTAACAGTTGAATTCACGCAGATACAAATATTAAAACAGCGACACGTTTGACTGAATCGTTCTGGAGGAAACGCGTCGCTGCATCGATTCTGCGTCATGGCAGCAGAGACTCGGGGACGTCAAGGTTCATGCAACAACTAAAACACAACACGTGGTTTGATAAAGATCCGTATTAAAGAAGGAAAAACGTTGTGTCACCATCAACCTGGTCGCTCCCTCCGCTTGTCCTTCGCGTCGCCAGAACAACCATGAAACGTTAGCTTTAGCGCCATGAGCGGATCTTGTTCTGAAAACAAATGAAATGCGTGAGTGAACTTGTTTTTTTGGGGGGTGGGGGGGTGTCAGGGTTTAATAGATTTAGTTTCCATTCTTCACCAAATGACATCACACCTTGTGCACGTGACTTGAAGTGTAGATGACGACTGATCGTGATTGGATACCTCAGCTACAGACACAACGACCATGAAGATACTAGAGATTCTTCGGTGTATAAGATGATGAAAGCGCAGCGTGGCGAGCTGTGGGCTACAAGCCGGATGGACGGCGGCTTGTGGCGAACATCGCGCCCCGTTTCAGAAAGACAAGAACACCGAATCTAACGGTTTCTACTCTCCTGTTCCAGCCTGTCCAACCGTCTTTCAACTGCTCAACGCTCGTTCCTCCGTCGGCCTCTAAACAACGTATGAGACATAACAGAGTGTTGATAAATCAGTCCAACAGACTGAAAACAAAACCAACAGCTGATTCATAGCAGAGCTTGTTCAAAGTAACTTGGTCACGTAGATGATTGAGCTGAAAGGTTTTTATTAACACGGTTGGTTCATACTGATTCACACAAGATAGAGGTTCCTAATTGTAAATATATAGATATATACAGATATATCTATATATTTAGTCATATTCTTATCATGCGACGGTTAGAAAAAATTCGCAAGAATAATTTCCATAAACATATAATCAGATATTTTTGAACCTGTGAGCGAACGACACGTTTCCGCTCTTAAAGACGCTCCACTCGTTGTTGGTCATGTGACGAGCGACGCTCAGGAAGTCAAAGATTTACAAAACAACTGAAGTGATGAATGAAGACGACGTGGACGTTCCTGCTGTGTCCTGGTTATTTCTGCTCTGTCGGATCTCGTCTGTTCACGTGGCCGACTAAAAATAAGCACGTCACCTGACCTGAACTTCATCCTCACACATAAACTGCACATTAACAATCAAGCAGGACTTGCAGAGTCTCATTTAGAGGAACATAATTACACACTGCTCTGATTGGCTGATTGTCGCCGTTTTATCTGGACGTTTTCAGCGTTGTCGCTATTTTTTGACGATTAATTTTGGGTTTCATCAAAACCTGCTCAGCCCTTTTCTTGTGAAGGTCACGGGGTCCGTATGTCCCAGTCTTCATCTTCCAGTTTATTAACGGGTGTCCACGAGGGAAGGAAGCTTGATCACAGCTCAGGCTTTTCTTGGTGTGAAGCTTCAGACTGTATCTGTGTGTAAAAGCAGATCTCCCATCAGTGACAGAAACATGGCTTCCCCCTGCGACCCGACGCCCTCCACTCTCTGGTGAAAACACAAACGTGTGTTGACGTTGCGATCACAAATTCCAAACGCGGTTTGCCGTTGTCTTTTCCATCCCCCTCCAAATATTATCCCATGTTTCCACCGGCTCCATAATATTTTGGAAAGGAAGTGGACGGGGGATCTGGGAGCTTTTGCATGTGAAGGGACGACAGTCACAGTCCAGGGCCAATGAATTTACCCTGTTTGTGTGTGTGTGTGTGTGTGTGTGTGTGTGTGTGTGTGTGAAGTAAACATGGCGTGTTGGTTTTCCTGACACAAATTGAGGCCGATGTGACGTCTCATCAGAGGGAACTTCCTCCGCTGAGCTTCGTCATAATAACGACAGGGGCGTCTGCCGCCGTCGTGCCGCGCATGTTCTCCAACAAATTAAAACATGGGGGGAAACGGAGGAGAGGCACGGCGGGTTGATTCGTAATGTTTAATTTACCCACGAGGCACGCTGCCTCGCCGCTCCGGCCCACGCCCCCCCCCCCCCAACAATCAAGCCTCTATAAGTGATTTCATCTTGCTTTCTGCTTTTGTGCGGCAGAATAGAAACTCTCCAGGAACAACCTTCTGTTGAATGACCATCCTGCTGCACACCTCCTCTTCCAGGCCGCCTTCCTCACCCAGCTGTGTGTGTGTGT
>NW_019525488.1:438070-439973 GCF_002814215.2 Seriola lalandi dorsalis | reverse complement strand
CACTTGAATCAACAAGAGTTCAGTTACTGTTGTTTTCTTTTATTATATAAATAAATTCTGTTTTTATTGTATTACTTCATGATCCATTTAAAGCCTTTTATGAGAAAAATATTGAATCTGAAAAGTTAAAATAGATAAAAACAGAAACAATCTAGGAGCAGTGAAGTAAGGTAAATTATAAACATCCATTATTTAATTTTCTGTATTTTATTGAATTCTATTTTTCTTCTTGTTGGAAGCCATTGTTGTTTTAATTTTTTAATTATTTTTTTTAATCAGTGATAAAAGTGTGGTCATAATAAACGCAGCAAAAATTTCAAACTAAATGAATCTTTCTTTATTTCTAAAGCTGCAAACTCAGACCTCAGATCAGATCTGCCTCGTCTTTATCTGACGCCACCATCATTACGACACTGACAGGTTCAAACATGGCTGACAGCGGGGGAGTCGGCTGTGATTGGTTTTTCTCCTGTGATTAACACACTGTATGGTCTGTCACATTTCAAAATAAAATTCATTCACTGACTAAAAGCTCTGCTTCAAAGTAAGAGTCCTTCAGAGAAATGTAGTGGAGTCAAAAGAAGAATATTTGTCTCTAAGTGTAGGGGAGTAAAAATCAGACGTTTCCAGAAACAATAAAATTAAAGTAAAGACCAGATACTTCAATGATAAACTTAAACACAGTACTGAAGTAAATGTACTTAGTTACTTCTGAGCACTTTAATCTCTTCCATGTTTCCCTTATATTTTATTTCTTATCTTTACTTCTTAAGCCTAACCCAGCTCAGAAACACAAACGCATGAAGGGACACGAGTCGTAGAAAAATCTGCATTGTGGAAAGTGATTATCTTCAATCTCTATCAAAAAACTGACCTCCAGTGTTTTGTATTTTTGGAGCTGAAGAGCAGAACAGCTGAGAGCGAACGAAGCAATGTTTTTTTTCTTCTGTGTTATTTTGTTCTTGCAGAGAAATCAGATATTGTTTGTGCGCGGCGACGTGTTCTGAAAGCGGCGGGTTCTTCGCCAAGAGAAGGTACTTTTGCTTTTGCCTGTTGACACCGAGGCGTCGTGCAGCTGAGAACTTGATGAAGGGATTGTCCATGGGAAAGTTTGGGATGGTTCTGGTGACAGTAAATGACACAGTGTGTCTCACAGGGCGCACCTCCAGGTTTACTGTGAGCATTTCGAGGTCAGACACTTTTAATCTAGAGAGAGAGAGAAAAAGAGAATTTCCCAAACGTCTACGTCTCGAATTAAACACGACTTTTTAACCTTTTCCATTCTGTTTCTGCTTGTTGCAGCTCTTCACTGAAGCTACACGATGCTTACAATGTTTGTAATGAACTGTTTTCATAGCTTCTCATCAGTTTAAATATTCGGCGTGTGTTGTGCATCATTATTGAAAAAGTTTCCATATCTGATAAGTTTGGAAACTTTGAGTCTTTCCAAAAAATTTAAAATAAGTTTGTGTGGGTTTGAACAACGCTTGGCTGCGCCACATGCAGAGCTGCAGCCACAACTTCTTATTCTGACGGAGTAAATAACTTTGCAACCATGTTGAATGAGAGACACGATAATAACAATAATAACAATAATAATAATAATAATAATAATGATATTATAAAAGTCTTATTTCAGAGCTAATTGAACCAAATGGAGAGGTGATGGGGGGGAAGCAGCGGTGAGTTTATTTCACTATCAGGCGACACACATGGAGGATCAGGGGGGAGAGGGGGGGAGAGGGGGGGCTCTCCCCTCCTCTTCCGAGAGAAGGGTGGTCCCATCAACTTGTCACTGACAGGAAACACTCACCACAAACCAACGTCTTCTCCCACCAAGAGCGCACACACACACACACACACACACACACACACACACACACACACAAACACACACACACAC
>NW_019525488.1:426049-438002 GCF_002814215.2 Seriola lalandi dorsalis | reverse complement strand
TGTGTGTGTGTGTGTGTGTGTGTGTGTGAAAGTGTGTGTGATTTCCCTTCACCTTGGACAGGGAATTCCCCTGGTCTGTGTGTTGTGTGCAGCCTGTGTCCCTGCAGAGTGCACACCTCTCACTCTGAGTGCTGGAAATTTTTCGGAGCGTCTGTTCTCTACCTCTCAACCTCCGTCTCATCCACATCTTTGATGTGTGCTCTTAATGACGACAGCCTCGGCTCCGTCACACACGGCGGCCCCCAAACTCTGCCTTTCAACTTTTTGACTTTATGACATAATTACCTCATTGACATGCAGGCTATCAAACCCCATCAAGTCTTTGTTATAAATCCTGTACAGCTACTTTACATCAGAGGTTACAGTGGACTGACGTCAAACCAGCTTTCAAGCTTCACGTTCGGACGGAAGAAAAAACACGCCGAAAATGTAAAAACTGAAAACGGTGTGAATCAGAAAATGTTCAGCGAAACTGTAAAAGTAGAGGCATTCGGTCATTTGCCACACAGACAGTATGTAAACACGCAGGTTTATAAATATTTTAATTACACCCACGTCCGGGTGTAATTTTAGACTGATCTCAGTTTCAAGGTAACCAAAACAGTTTTCTTCCACCGAAGAAATACTGCTGTTTTTAAGATGCTGAGAAACTCATTCCTGCGTTTGCTTTAAGAAGATTGGACTCTGGTAACGCTCTTTCCATTGGTCTTCAATCGAGAATCTACAACTAATTCAGACTAATTAGCCTTCTAACGAAAACAAGCAGATTACTGCTGCTGGCTCCATCGGCTCCTGTGTCCTTTTACTTTTCACCTCTAAATATTCCTCCAAAATAAAACTGTGGAACATCGAACCAAGAAATACAGATAGAAATACAACTGAAAACATACCTGTTCAAGTTAGCTTTTAATTACCTTAGAGTTTGTTTTTAAATTGTATTCCTTCTTCCAATAATTTTTTTTCTTTAAATAATTTTTATTATTGTTAATATAATTATTGAATTGAATCTATTTCTTTAATGATTTCCCTTACTCCTTTCATATTTGTTAAAGCTCTTTGAGCTGCATCCTGTGTATGAAAATATACAAATAAAGTTTATTAGTATTAATAATTAGAAGTAAATTGCAGCATAAAGTTGTCAAATTAAATTAAATGAAGTGTAGCACTTTTAACACATGCTAAAGAAAAGCTCCACAGCTGATTCACAAACGAAGATTTTCTCGTTATCGTAAGAAAAGTTTCTCCTTTTAATGAGATCCTTGTCACATTACAAATAAGTTTTTTTCACACCATTATGAAATATTTTCCTGTGATTACTACATAAAATATTATTGTGTTTAAACCAGAAACTTTCCTTGTTAACATGTCACTTGTAAAATTACAAATTGGCAAATTAATACACAAACCTCATTAAAGCAAGAAACTTCTCTCATTAAACACGGTGTGTTCACTTGTACTCTGTCACAACACGTTAAACGAAAGGTCCGTTACAAAACACACGCACACATACATAAAGAGAAGATATTATATCCAACATCAGCTGTAAAAGTGACCGGCTGCTTTGATTAAGCTTCAGTTCAGCAGCATGTGTCGACTGTCTGCTGGACGAGAGACGTTCGGCAGGATAAACACGAAGTAATCAATAAATCAATCATTCAATAACGTCAGCTAACGTACAGATGTGCTGTTTTCTGAGATTCACACTAGTTCTCATTGATGTTTGATTTTTCTTTGTACCGTGTGACAGAGATCTGAGTGTCCTTGTCCCTGGCGCTGATCTGCAGGTAGTTGAACCGTCACCGCGCTGATGGGGGGCGGCACTAGAGAAAAGTCAATGAGATGTCCTCCCATTTCAGGGCAGGACACGCAGAGGCGTTGCAGGAGCTGAGTGACAGTTCGATTCGGCTAAGTGGATGTGGTGTGTTCGCAGAGGCGAAGACCTCAGAATTCAGCTTTGGAGGTTCAAGCTTTTTAAAGACTTTATATTCTGTCAGATGTGTGTGGTTCTTATTTTTCTCTGGGAGATCTTCTGCTATAAAGTTTTATTTTTTATATCTTGTAATAGGTGAGAGATGATGAAAGGGAGGCAGATATTTGGAGCATTAACAGATTTTTATCATCCTCTTTCCAGCCCGCTCTGACGCGGCTGCTGGTCGGTTCAGACCTGACTTAAAGCAACAGCGTTGTTTTTTATTTTTCTTGCAGCCCCACCAGGTCTTTCCATCCTGTCTGAGGTGAGTCCGGCTCATTTGACGGGGGACCCCACCTGTCCCATTACATTACCCATCACAGCCCTGTGTGTGTGTGTGTGTGTGTGTGTGTGAGAGAGAGAGAGAAAGAGAGAGAGAGAGAGAGAGAGAGAGAGAGTCTGACAAATAAATAAATGCATGTGTGCAGGTGGACAGGTGTGTTACTGATGTTGGAATTCCCCGACAGCTGCCCACGAATCAACTGTTTTAGCCTGAAGCCAGGAAGTAACCGTCTTCTTTACCACCACGGCATTTAGTTCCTTTTAATTAGCCACAATAATCAAAGCTACACACCAGCTTCATATAGATCCAACATGCTTGGTTGTTTTCTCTCTTTTAAAACTAAAAAACGCTGATGGAAACTCTTCTGTTAAAACATAAATGTCCATCTCGAGTGTGACGTCGCTCCCTGTGGCTGTTGGGGGAAAAACAGCCGCGACACTTGTGGTTCTCACCAACCATCGAGTGCCAGCGGGGTTTTCTTCCACCCTCCGGCCTCTGGGGGCAGTGACGAGTCTACAACAGTCTACGACACCCAAAGCTGAGATGAGAGCTTCATTAAAGTCTGTACTTCAAACAGTAGTTTACAGTTTTACAAGACAACTGGTGGAGCGTTCAAGCTTGATGTGAAACATGATATGAGTTTCATTTTCGGCCCCTTAAAGAAGCTGTTTGTAAGTTTTCCCTGCAGCTGAACGTGGTTTCTTGTCGGGAGCAGGTGGCGGTGATTGTCACTTGACGAGAAAACATGGTTGTGTTATAATACGTCCTCTGAGCAGCCACGTCTTCAGGACAACTGCTATCGAAAAGTGACGGACTGGGGCTAGCTGGTTAGCATGCTAGCTTCAGCAGAAGAAAAGACGTGATAGAAAAAGAAGCAAAACAAGACGGTTGTTTCCCACCTCTGGAGACAGCTGTTGGTGAGTAAAGGAAAGAAGTTTGATGCTGAAATCACGTTTCTTCTCGACTGGTCAGTAAACAGCTGCTAATGCTAACATTAGCTATGTAGCAATAGCAGAACTTACACATAATTCCTCTACGGACGAAGACTAACCGGTTGGTTGGCCGTCTCCGTTAAAGAGCAGCACAGAGCCTCATTCTTCCAGGGATCATCCAAGTGTCAATCTAACACATTTATTGTTTTAGACATCATGGAGAAGCAGCTCCCACATACACCACATGGAAGGAAAAGATAGAAAACACGTGGATGAAGTATGAAATTAAAATATGCTGACAAACGTTAAACTGCCACAGAACATGAAGGGAAAGAAAACGAAGAAAAGATTGGGACTGCGGCCGTCGTCCATTATCCATATATTATAAATATAGATATATAAATACAACTGAACACATACCTGTTCAAGCTAGCTTTTAATTAGCTTAGAGTTTTTTTAAGTTAGTATTATCATTTCTTTCAATGTTATTATTATTTTATTTTATTTATTTCTAAACTCCCTCACTCCTTTTATATTTGTTAAGGCACTTTGAGCTGCCGCGCCAAAAGACGGGCGATTGTGCTAAAAAAGACAAAAGGCGAGTGATTATAACCTCCCGTGTCGGCATCACGTTCTGCCGCCATGCTCGCCGATGTGTCACTTATCTCTTCGCCCCGGGTCAGCGTTAGCACGTTAGCTACCACAGCAGCTCGAGTCCCTGAAGCTTGAAATTCACTTGTGAATGTCAGAAAATGAACAGTTATCAACATAAAGCACGAATGACAAAGCCAGTTTGATTTCTCTGAAGCGATATAAACTCTTAAGGGCCAAATTCAAATGTCTCCAGAGGCCATCTGAGCTGTGACGCAGTGACAGTGGCCGCGAGTGCTGGTGATGCAAAGCAGCTTCTCTGGTAGGTTTGACTGACCGCAATCAACACTGGTAAGTTTACAAAAATTGTAGGCAGTTACCAGAAGTGTAGCAGCTTGTGATAGTTAGTTATAGTAATGACTGGTGTGACGAAGCTAATTAGGCTCATGAGTAATCCCCGAATAACTCTGAATAAAAAAACATCTTGTAGATAATCATAATTTGTCAGTTGAGAACAGGCTGCTAAATATCACGTTAATGAATCAGTCTCAGATTATTTTTCCTTGATCAAGAAGAAAAAAAAGATGCTGATAATTACAATAATTTACATAAATGAGCCAATCACGAGTCATTGTCTTCTTATCACAGATACAGTTATAGTTTCAATTTTTGTGGACCCTGCAGTGAAGTGGTTGTTGCCTGAAATGCATCACTACCTCATCACTGCTCACCCTTCCAGCAGAAAGTCCCCTCACCAACCGCCGAGCGTGGAGCCACTTGGTTTTAATTGGGAAATCACCATTAAATCATCAGTGACAGAGACAGGAACTTACACATTTGTATTTACATTATTTTTATAGCATGCAGCAGTTAGCTAATAATAAGCTGTCAAATTATTTGTTATATTATCAATATTATTCCAGCTTTGAAAATACAAATTAATGTGAATATTAATGTAAATTTACTCTGAATTTCATGTTTTTTTTAAAAGAATTTTCAGAATTAATTTATGAGCTTGTGTCTGTGAATTCATGATTAAATGTCAGTATGCTTCTCAGAGGGATATTTGAGGGATCAGTCTGCAGATTAACATTAAATAATAATCAGACACGTGTCTCACACAACAGACACACGTCAGTTTGAATCAAATAAAGATGATCCGTCTTCCTCTTACTGACTGCAGGTGTGTGACCACATGTGCACACTGGAACTGTGGCTAAACACATCCAGCTCAGGCTGTCGGAGAACACAGAAGACAAGAGCTACGTCTGAAATCACACGTTGCTGTCTCTACAGCGGCGCCACCGGATGTTACATACACCTGACTCGAAACCTTTAGACGGTGGCATGACAGGACTGAGGGCAGTGAGTCTGTACGAGAGCTGGAATCAGAGTCACGTCTACGACATCGTTGTAGTTCATCCTTATTTGTAAAGCGCCAAATCATGACGTATATATAATCTCAATATTATAGAGAGAAACCCAACAGTTCCCACGGTGACCAACAGACTTTGTAAACATTCAGGGCTCAGTCCAAACTTAAAGGAGATATCTGTAAATCTTGCTACTGCTACATAGCTAACGTTAGCATTAGCAGCTGTTAACTGATCAGTCTAGAAGAAACGTCTCGAGTTCAGCATCAAACTTCATTCCTTTACTCACCAACACCAATGTTACCTCTTGAAGTTAGCATGCTAACCAGCTAGCCTCCAGCCTGCCCTGAAGACGTAGCTGCTCAGAGCACGTGTTATAACCTCCTGTATTATAAAGACAACGATGGCTGAAGCTCAGAGATCATCACCATCCGCCCTCCGAGAGGAGAAAACAGAGAGCCCCTTAAAGAGGCTGAAAATTTGATTATCACGTTTTGCATCAAGCCTGGAGGCTTCGCTAGTTGTCTGGCGACCTATAGATGGCGACACTTCCCCAGTAGCTAAAAGCGCTCCACTGATTTGTCGGTCCAGTCAGAGACACTGAGAGGAAATTAAGTTTTATTATAAATTATATAAAAGGGGCTTTTGGGAAAACACCCGGGGGCCGGAGCTCTATAACTCGCTCCCTCGCTCCAGCTGTGCAGGGGGGAGGAAAAACTCCCTTTCACCAGGAGGAAACCTCCAGCAGAACCAGACTCAGGGTGAGCGGCCGGGTCACGACGGTAAGCCTCGAGGGTAAAACTCGATTCAGTCGCTCACCGCCTGCGCTGCTTCAAGCTAAACCTGGTCCCACAGCACTCAAACTGAGTCTGCAGCGCTATTTAAGGATTTCATTTACATGTCTGGCAGTTGGTTTGGTAAAAGCTGAGTGGGCGGGAGGAGGCGACGGCTCTCGTCATGTTGGACTTTAAAGAGCAGCATATGGCTCATTTCTGGAGCCGGTACGAATCACTGTAGACCTGGTACATACTGAACCTGCACAAGTACCAGCAGGAAAGATGAGTTCATTGTTGCGGTAGAGTAAACTGCATTTCCCCTTTCCAGTTTTATTCTGAGTGTCCACATTCATGCTCTATCTAAATCTCAGTTCACTGTTACTGTAGAGAAACAGTGTCAGTTACACAGAGGGTGATGAATGAGTGAACAAGGGGATTTCAAGACACAGCTAAGGTGTGGTTCAGCTTCTGGTTCCCTTTTTTTCTCTGTAATGACGTGATCTGTGATTGGACTAGCTGACTGCTCACACCTGCTGTAAGCTAGAAATGCACAATTTACTAACGACGAGGGGCTGAGACCTGAAACGTTTGGATGCGTCTTTGCTGCTGAGAAGAAGAAGAAGAAGAAGAAGACAGAAAAACACAAAGTGAGGAAGGACGTTTTGTGAGTTCAGAGCTCTTCTTCTTCTTGAGTGATGCAACTGATCTCTGCTCCTGTGTAAAGACGTCAGCACGCTTCAAACAAAGTGCTTGTCGGATTGTCAAACACTATCTGAAACCCCCCCCCTACACACACACCTATCCAACACTGGAACTAGGAGTGTGTGTGTGTGTGTGTGTGTGTGCCCCACAATTTTTGTCACTTTCCAAAACTGACAGTCAGACAATCACACCCACTCCAAGCAGTGATGGTGATTGGTCAGGTATGCCGGGCCTTTTTTTCTCTCCTCCACATCAGACACTTTGACGTGTTGAAGGGTGGAAAGCGAATGAAACGGAGCCGTTACTGGAGCCTCCGTTTTATGTAGATGTTCCAGTTTCAGGGTCCCTGCCTCTGTGGCAAAGCGTCACCGGGATGGAGCCGTCAGTCATCCTGTCTCTGACACCGCGCATCAAGTCAAAATGTCTGCTGTGACAAAAGGCTGTGGAAAATCATGCAGATTATTATTTTGACTGTGAGTGACGACGCTGACGAAATAAAATATCAGCAGTTCACATGATGCGAGCGTGAAGATCCGATCATCACTAAAGCGTCTGTCATGTAGAGACTCAAAGTTTTCATATTGACATTTAAGGTGTACCGATCGATTTCCAAACGTCAATCATGCATTGAGAAACACGCGAGGAAAACATTCCACCTTAAAAGATGGCGGTAGCTGCCGGACGCCTCTGAGCTGCTCAGTGAATTAAATGGTTAATTAGTAAAGAAATAAACAAAAGCTAGCTTAGCTACGTTTTCATGGCCTAGCCCGTTAGCTTAGCTTCTCCTCTGAACACAAACTACTCGCATTCATTCACCTGCTGCTTGATGCTACGCTAACTACAACCTGCTACATCCTCATATCACTGAGCTGGTTGTTTGTCTGACGCTGCGTCACGCTCTCGACACGATCGAACTGTTCCTAAAGTCAGTCTGACATCTGATCACGTGATTCCCGGTTGACTGATGTAACTTGTCACCGTAGGAACAGAGGAGACATCACCTTGGAAACGACCACACCAGTCCAGCTTCATTTGAAAACTGATCCTGAAGGCGTGGTCACAGCTCGACGTCGACCTTCAGACCGCCGCCTGTCGCTGTGGATGTGACGTCATGGAGCATCAGCGTCAGCTTTCAGGCATTTTATTTCTTTTTCTCTCCCTCCACCTCCTCGTGTTAAACTACATGATTGTGTAATGAGATGTAAGCGCCGTCAAAAAGCTTCTGACTGCACAGCGGCGCTTCAGCTAAACAACAGCAGATTTTTCCACACGGTGTTGAAGAGGTGTCATTTGTAACCCCATGCTGACGGTTTGGAGACACCAACACAGTAAAAACCGTCTCGTTATTTTGTGCCATTTATTTGTAGGAAAATACAAAGACGCAAACACAGGTAAGATAATACACACCTGTCCTGTTGCTGGTGAAAACAACACACACACACACACACACACACACACACACACACACACACACAACCACCGCATCCACCGCTCTTCTCCCACCACCTCCCCAGGGTTATATATTACTCAGTATAATGCTGGATTCTTCTCCTCCTCCCCATGTACTTAACCCTGTGTCTCACCTGTGTGTTTTCAGTGAGTCAACAAAGATAACAGCCAGAGAAATCCCTGCTTCGGCGGCCAGCTGCTGCAGGGTTCAGCCGTTCTGTGGATGCATATGGAGGAGGCAGAGGACTCATGGGAAGACTTCTCCCTGGAAATGAAGCATCGTCCACCTTTGTGTGTCAGCTCTGCCTCCTCTCCCCCAGCTGCTTTTACACCTACGTCGTCCTCCACCCTCATCCTTCCCCTGTCCCATTGCTCTCCTCTTCCTCCTCCTCCTTCTCCATCCTCCTCTTCCCTATTCTCCTCTCACATCAAAAGAGGGAAAAGAAAGAGAGAAACACGACCACAGTGGATGTGTCTTTTAGATGTGGTGCAAATTTAACAGAGCGGAGCGAGTTGGAGCTGTCGAAGGGTCGTAGTTTCAAATCCCCTTTCGATTTTCAGATTACGTAACGTTACGTAATTCCATCTGTAACTGTGAGAATATTTGGGAGGCGCTTGACCTTAAGCTTGCTGTAATATTCCTCGAGAAAACTTCGATTTCAGCTCCCCTGACGTTTTACCAATACAAACGGCATTAAGAGTAACGCACATCGCCGCGCTGAGAACTCAAAGTCTGATTGGAAGACACTGACACAAAACTGGAGAGCCGCTCCTTGCAGGTGAAACACAGCGTGACACACATCAGGATGTGTGAAGCAAAGCTCAGGGACGGCAGATCGAACGTGTCGTCTTATAGAAAAAGATTAGCTGAGACTGTTCAGGGCACCGACTGAGTTCTCTGTTGGAAGGGAGGAATCCCCCGTCCTCACAGCTATTCATCCATCTCCCTTCTGTCCTTATCTTTATTTATCTCTTTTTCTGCTGCACACAGACAGCACCGTCCTCTGCCAACCACACCCAGTGTTTTAGCCCAGTAATTCTCAGGGAAAGTGTTCACAATCAGAGCACGATTGTTGGGAGTGCACGCTGCTGTACCTGAATTTCAGCAAACCAATTCCCCTCAATAGTTCAATGGCGCTTCTCTTAACAGCAAATCATAATGAAAATTGCAGGTTTGGGAGCCAGAAAGAAAAGAAAGAAAGACAGAAAGGAAGGGAGGAAAAGTGAGGAGCGCTGTTTGGTTTCCAAGCAACAGTAAACGCTGGGTGCAGCGAGAGCTGCAGGGTGGGTTCCTGAGTTCCCATGTTTCTGCCTTCGTCTCCACATTCTCTTCCTGAGGAATTTGACCCGCCTGACCTCTCTGAATACGTCTGGATTTACCCTCCCCTCCGACACACAATCACAGCGCACTGTAATCGAAAGCCTTTATGAGAGCAAACCTCGCTCCCTCTTTTTTTTTGCCTCTTCATCGCCGTGGTAGCCTCGGCCACGAAGCCGTGTATATATTGTAGCTGACATGCATGTTGACTTTAATGGCTCTTTGGATGAAATTTCATGTCCAGTGTTTCCTGCTGTGCACCGGCCTGATTCGCCACATGTAAAGGAGGGAAAAACTCTCTGAACGCAGGTGCAGTTCAAACAAGGACCCTGATGCTAGAAAACACTTTGACTCCACGGCCAAACCCACCACGTTTCCTCCGCCTTCGCCGAGCCTCAACCCGTTTAAAAAGAGAAAGAAGCCGTCACCGAGCTCTGACGGAGAGGTGGTAACTGAGAGACCTTCAGAAAACACAGAGAACTATAATTAAATAACAAAAACCAGGGAGAAATTTGTGCCAATTTCCGACTTGTTTGCACATCATAGCAGCACGCCTGATAAATGCAAATGACCAGTCACCGATTGCATTCAGCAGGACAACGATTAACATCATCGTCCTCATAAAAATCCCTTTGCAAACGAATGCGTGTGCATGTACGGGTCGTAATGTGCTGCAGCCTTTAAAGACATACCAGAGAAGGTGACTGACGGAAGGGAAGGCTGAAGGGTTTTGCTGTTATATCTGATAGAGAGTGTGTGTCAGAGAGAGGAGATAGTGAGCGTTTGCCTGCGCATGCCTGCAGTGGGTGAAACATGGAGGTGTATGGGGGATGATCAGACAGAAGGCCATCTGAGAGCACGGTACACACTCCATCTGGACACACATTCACTGTGAAGAAGAGTGTGAAAGAAGGAGAAAGAGAGAGAGTAGGTGAGATTATAATCTTTGAATTTTAAAAAGCAACCTAAACATTTTCCACCAGTGTCTCTGCTTGTCCTTTTTTTGACTGATGTTTTTTTATATTTTATTGGTGGCTTGAATAATATCCGTTTGCACACGTTACAAGGCGATGTATCCGCTGCTGACTGAGGGAAAGTGACACCAACACTTAAGAGATAAATAGGCTCAAAATCAACATATTCAAATGTTGAAGAAAGACACAGTTTTTGTCATCTCACCAGCATCAGAATCATTCAGGCGTCAGAGTGAGGAATCGTGACTCTGTAGGAAACGACCTCAGGTATAACTCAAAATATAATAAACGAAGAAACTTTTCCACAGAAGTAAACAAGCAGGATTTCATGGGAGTGAACTCTGCGTTCCAACACAGTTTGTGAGTTAGATAAATGAAGCTGTAATTGAGATTTTCCATCCTGTTGCTATGGAACTATTCTTGCTGTGATTTTTATGTTTCCTCCTGCCGAGTCTATTCTTTTATATCAACTTTATTAATGTCGGCCAGTTTGACTAACCACCACAGATTGATGCTGAAATATCCTGGAGTTCAGACTGAAAGGTGGTTTCTAATATTTTGTCCGACCCATTTACCTACATGAGGGGGGTTAAATATTAGAGGCACATTTAACGTTTGACTTCAGCAATAAAGATGAAATAAAATCATCAACTTTTCTGACGATGACAATTAAAACTGAAACAAATATAAAAGTAGAATTCAGGGAGAGCTGTTGGATACAGGTTGGACCTAATAAAGTGGACA
Organism: Seriola lalandi dorsalis; assembly: GCF_002814215.2. Taxonomy (NCBI): domain Eukaryota; kingdom Metazoa; phylum Chordata; class Actinopteri; order Carangiformes; family Carangidae; genus Seriola; species Seriola lalandi. Next base: position 426,891 of record NW_019525488.1, on the reverse strand, counting down.
GTGTTTATGCACAAAATCTAAATGAACTAATGCACATCAATATATGTAAGAGCACTCGTTTTATTAATGTTATAAATGCATAAAGTGATTGCACCATTACTACTCTCTCAACACTGAGGACTGGATACAATGAGGACAATAAAATCCTTAAAGGAGCTATTTGTAGGTATTGCTATTGGTACAAAGCTAACGTTAGCATTAGCAGCTGTTTACTTAGTGTAAAAGAAAATCAACATCAAACTTCACTCCTTCACTCATCCCTTTTGTTTTGCTTCCATTTCTATCACTTATTGTCTTCTACTGAAGTTAGCATGCTAACAAGCTAGCTCCGACCCGATTCATCCGGCCTGTTTTGTCACTTTCCGATACCGAGTCACTGTAGATTCAAGTCTGCCATGAAGAAGGAGCTGCTCAGGGGAAGTGTTATAGCCTCTTGTATTGTAAATGCAACAATGGCTGAACAGCTGTTAATGCTAATGTTAGCTATGTAGCAATTGTAAAACTTAAAAATAGCTCCTTTAACGTTCAGCGCTAAATGGGCAGTAAACCGTCTTAAATGGAAACCAGATCACCAGATTCATAAAAACTAGATGAAAAGTCAAAACACCACCAAAGTCATTAGGATCAAACCTCAGACAAACACAAAACTAAATTTCATGATGACGCATCCAGTAGTCGTGGAGACATTTCACACAAAACGAGAAATGTCAACCTCGCGGTGGCGCTAGAGTCAAAGTCAGGACTGATTGTACAAACAGCGACCAGACCAACCAACCACCTGCTAACCAGCTAACCAACCAACAGTACCATCTGTAAAGCTGGTAGCAGGGTAAAGAACTCTA
>NW_019525488.1:424362-424920 GCF_002814215.2 Seriola lalandi dorsalis | reverse complement strand
GTGTGTGTGTGTGTGTGTGTGTGTGTGTGGGCGGCACTGTGTAGGAGTGTGCAGTAGCTTTTTGACAGAGCCTCCAGTAGCATGTATTTGTGAATCTTTTGTTTTATTCTCCAGCCCCTATTCAGCTCTGCAGCAATCACACCTAGCAGCTCCGCTCAAGTGCTGCTGCCCTTGAAAGAAGAGAAACAAAAAAAAAAGGCCATTTAAAGACTAATTTTCACGGGTCATCGAGCCTCAGTCATCACAGCCGGACGCCGCCAGCGGTGATCAGCTGTTTGTGTACATCGATCATTAAAAAAATCACAACGATAAACAGGACATCATCTTTTTCTGCCATAAATCAGTGAAACAGCGAGGAGACCCGTCATCTCACACATTAAAACCAGAACCTGTTGCGCATGTGAAATCTGTTTTGAATATGAAAATACTTTGATAACAGCGGTGGCTTGCGCACTTCTTGGGCAAGGGCTCGCACTCTGGCTGAGTAGGAAAGAGGTGTGGGTGGGGGATCCATCCCTTCAGGGGCCAAATGTACCTTGTTTTGACTCTCAGCCGGGG
>NW_019525488.1:408195-424174 GCF_002814215.2 Seriola lalandi dorsalis | reverse complement strand
GTGTGTGTGTGTGTGTGTGTGTGTGTGTGGGCGGCACTGTGTAGGAGTGTGCAGTAGCTTTTTGACAGAGCCTCCAGTAGCATGTATTTGTGAATCTTTTGTTTTATTCTCCAGCCCCTATTCAGCTCTGCAGCAATCACACCTAGCAGCTCCGCTCAAGTGCTGCTGCCCTTGAAAGAAGAGAAACAAAAAAAAAAGGCCATTTAAAGACTAATTTTCACGGGTCATCGAGCCTCAGTCATCACAGCCGGACGCCGCCAGCGGTGATCAGCTGTTTGTGTACATCGATCATTAAAAAAATCACAACGATAAACAGGACATCATCTTTTTCTGCCATAAATCAGTGAAACAGACAGTGACAGAGAAGATCATGTGTAAAAAACAATAATGACTCAGCTCAAAACACAAACACAGTTTTGTTTAAATATTCATTTTCATTTGTCCGTTTGTCCGTCCCGTTGTCGTGAACATCTCACAACACCGAGGGAACTTCTTCAAATCTAAATGTCTTCACACAAGTGGTTAATAATTCTTATGACTGTGGATAAACAGGGAAGTAATCTGAAACCAGTCTGAGTGGAGGAGGCAGACAACACGAGGAGGTGATTCTAGTTTCCTTTATTTTTAGATCAGGTGTTAAGTGACACTAAATCTCATTACAACTTTTATTTTACTGTGTTTATTTCTTCAGATAATCATAATTAATTCAACATGGTTGTGGTTTAATTTTGGGAGTCAATAAACAACAATATTTATTTGTCTTACATGTTGTATGAATTTAATATTAATCCCAAATGTGAAGTATTTACTTATTAATTCTATTTATTAACATTACAGTCACTTGTAATTGAATTAAACTGAAGTGTAGGAGAGAATCAACATAAATACTTATTTCTTTTTTTTACTATTTCTGATGTTTTAAAGACTGAAACTGAGTCGAGGTCGTGTTCTCAAGTCACAGCTTGATTCCCATCCACTGCTGCAGGTCATGCATCATTTCCTGTTAATACAAAATGCTTTAAAGTCTGTGTCTCACTCACATTTACTGATGAAATCTCTACAGTTATTTTAACAGATGACTGGAAGCCAACACATGCCAGCAGCACAGGCTCGTCTTTAACTGGAGATTTCTCTCTCTGATGGATTTTAATGGGTCTCGTGGTGAGATCCTTGAGAGCTTGATGAACATAAAAATACAAAATACTTTTCTTCAGAAACACAAAATAAAACATCAACCTTGAGTTACTGAGGAGACAAACTGACATGAAGTCTGTGCAGGATGGCTGAGTTCATGTTGCATCAGTGGAGGTAAAATTTACAAATGACTTTGTTTATTCAGTCCGAGTCAGAGAGTCGTCGTCACTGACTTTGTGATCACGTTGTTCGATCGGACGTTCAACAATCAATCAGTGTTTCAGACTCTGTTAAATCTGGCACCTTCAGTCATTTACTGAAAATCTGCTTTAGGCAAGTTTGAGTCTTGTTCACTTTAGTCACATTTTAGTCGACAAACAAACTTAAGACGTTTTAGTCTCAGGTTTAATCTTGGTCTCATGTTTAATCTTGGTCTCATGTTTAATCTTGGTCTCAGGTTTAATCTTGGTCTCATGTTTAATCTTGGTCTCAGGTTTAATCTTGGTCTCAGGTTTAATCTTGGTCTCAGGTTTAATCTTGGTCTCAGGTTTTGACCTAGCATTGACACAGCTACCTGTCTCTCCACCGCAGAGCAGCGAATCTCTCAGCAGCTCTCTGGAGAGGTGAAACTAAAATGTTTGTGATATTTCTTTAGCGAAGCGAAGATTACGACGTTTGACCGTCGACATTAATCCTGTTTCTCCTGCCTCAGTCTCAGAGGATTGTGGATGAATTTCTTCCATTAATCTGTTTCTTCCAAGAACAGGTAACATCAGATATGATTACTGAGAGAGACGGGAACATTATTGAATGATAGATGCTTCTCATTAACGGCGGTGCAACAGATTAAACTGATAAATCAGCTGCTGATGGAGGGATATTTTTGGGCAGTGAAATAAACTCTTTTACTAATCAGGAGCTACAGTGTGATTCCACAGATGCAAGCAGCTGGCTGAATTTTAAACTGTTTATTTTTCCATTCGTCTGTCTTTCACATTATTATTTGTTGATGAAAGTTTTCATTATTTTCAAGGGTTAGTTTTTATTTTGTTTTAGGCTTTTTTTCATGATAAAAATAAATAAAATCAACACTTTTCATTATAGTTTTGGCTGATGAAATCAACTCTGCTGAGGATGCACAAAGAAGTAACACGCTTCACATCAAAACTCTGCTCACAAAGGTATTTTCAGTCATAGTGAGCAGAGCTTTGATTCAGTGCAGTCGTTTCAACCTCAGGATTCAGTGTTAAAACTTTTCATCCAACCCGAAGCACAGATGTGAATATTCTCACTTTATGCTTTAATACTCTTAGTGTTAAATCCCTGCTGTTTTTGGTGTAGGTGTATGTCTGAGTTGCTTGTGGGCAAATAATACAATTAATATTGTATTGAAATTGGAATATTAATACGGTTTAAATGGGACTTACTATGACAGCAACTTATTTTGAGCATTGATGAACGATTAATGTTATTTTTCATTGTCTTGGGCTTTTGATTGTTGGGGAACAAAATAAGATGAATAAGAATAATGTGTTGGGATGAGCCTAACCCTGTGACCTCCAACGTGATCCCAACAGAACTTGGTCAAAACCTAATATCAGTCTGGACCGTGTGGTGTCTGCATTCAGTCCAGAGTCAGCTGGTTTCAGCTCTTTATCTCCCCTCCTCCCTGTGTTCACTTACACTCTAATACAGCTGGATTCACTATAAAACTGTTCTCATCTAACTGTTTTTCTGTTTCTGTCGTCACGACAACGGAACAAGTTTGAAACAGCGAGCGAAACGCGGCCCATCAAGACGACGTGTTGACCATCAGTCACTTCCAAGCTGCTGATTGTAAAACCACGATATCAGGATTTAACCGGTCAGTTAAAGACAAAGACTGAGCTGTTGAGGTATGTTTACTTATAAAAGGTTAGAAGGTCGTTCACGTCAGCTGCCGAGCCGAGAGATGGCACAACGCTCTTCTACGGAAGTTAGCTAAAGGTTCAAAAAGTCAGTAAACTTGCTAGCGACAAACACGTTCACGCCAAATTATTTTGAAAGCGCACCGACCAATGGGAAACTCCGTCACTCAGTCACTCGGCGACGTGCACGTTGAGGGCTTGTCCTGCTTTTCAGTCCAGCAAAAAAATGAATGTCTTTATGTGTTTCAGTGGTTTCAGGGCAAGTGAGGTCATAAAATCAATCGCATTTAACATAGTGCAGATGCCATCATACGAACATCTGTTAAAGCAATGAGAGATTTTAATATGCAGCATAACCATGAATCATTCACTCTATGTGTGTGTCATTAAAGGTCTTTGATGTGACCTGTCTACATGTTTACATTACAGCACATTAATGTCTCCGTTTTATGGCTCTTGAACCCATAATTAATCTTACAAATGTGTGTCTGTGTGTGTGGCAGAGAGCGGTACAGACAGCAGTTTATGAATGCTGGTGAGATGAGAGAGAGAGAGAGAGAGAGAGAGAGAGAGAGAGACATACATCGCCCCATGTAGAGAGATGTGAAGTCAATGATGTGTTGTGTAATAATGGAGGCAGATTTCTGCCTCATTTGTGCTGCCAAAACTTCCTGGATCTCACGGCGTCTCTCAGCTTCCACACATCCGATCTGCACCCAACACCCAAAACAATCACTTATAGGCACAACACCAGACTGTACGCACCAACATACAGGCCGGTCAATGAACTAAGGGAACTACTGCACACGTGGAGACTCCTGTGAGACTCCTGACGACATGTGTAGGGGTAAAAGAAAAGACTGGAGCCTCAGTGAGAGAGTGAAAACATGCTCTTTTAAAGAACAGTGGATCGGAGAGCTCAAGGCCTTCGGTGCAGAGCGGCCTTCTGACTGCGTAGGTGTCCTGAGCAGCGCTGCGTCGACAGGCAGGGGAGAGACACATTAACAGCGGGAATGCTGCGGATCGTCAATTACCAAGACTTCTGCACTGACAGTTCTTCCTCTAGCGCTTAGCTAAAGGTCTTCTGAGTTCATGTCGACCTACCTCTGTCACCTTGCCCTTCCACCCCCTCACATCCCATAATAATCCGCTCCACAGGGGGGGGGGGCATTTATTTAGTGCGTTACATTGTGATGGCCACGCGAGATGATTTATAACAAACACACCTGCTGTTGGTTCTTCAGGTTTTAAAAACTTGTTTTTTTTCTTCTTCTGTCACAAATCTTTCCCTGAATCCGACAAACTGTTCAGCATCATCAGCGACCTCCTTTAGTGCGAGCCTGTCGGTCCAACTGCGATCTAATTCTGAGAGGTCGAGCCGGAGGGGACGGACGCCAGCTGAACTTGGACAGTTGCTTGATTACTTGACACCTCATGCGAGCCATTACTTCCATCTCACGTCTTTTTAAAAACAAGACTCCCTCGGCGCTCACGCCGCAGCTCTGAAGGTATTCACAAGGGTCAAACCTCGCTCTTGTTCCCGTCGAGGTCGAACACACGTACAAAGCGAGTCGAGTCGATCCTCACAGGAAAGACGACGGCACCTGTCTTTTGTTCAGATGACCTGACGAGGACCTCCAGGTACCGGGAGGATTACGACTGCTCTGTGTCAGAATGAAGGCAGCGGGAAAGTAGCATCATGTAAAACCTTGAAGGGAAGCGGTTGAGGTGGATGGAGAGGTCGACGAAGTCTGTTTGAGACGGGAGAACGCTGTCGGTTTCCTGTTTCCTACCAACGGCGAACGCTGTTTTCTGTAAACCCTGACCTGGATCGTTCTTTCACCTCAACCACGTTTCTGTGCCTGTGCCAAACCAAACTTCACCAAACCACAGCGGTGACGGATCTGAAGAAAAGTCAGATGAATCATTTTTGTAACAGTCAGTCAACGGCTTTGGAAAAGCACAGACAACGTTACTGTGCAGATGGGGGAGTCAGATCTGGAGAGTAAAGTTCAAACGTGTTGTTTAGTTTGGAAGATTTTTCTTTTCTTGGTTCAAACCACTTCTTCAGTGTCCATGCACGTGTTCAGTGCGTTCAATATCCTGCCTTTCAACCCTCCTGCATGACCCTCCTCAATGTATAGTTCGCAAACTTCGAAGCTTCTGCCTCCGCTCCTCCTGCGGTGGTCGGCCTCACCCTCCGAGCTCCATGGATGCTTCTATTAATATCGTTGCGATCGTTCAGCGTGGAAATATGGTTTTAATGTTGTTGGAATCCGTCGGCTCTCCACTTTATGTCTCATATTCTTGTGAGATCGTACGTGACTCTCCGCCTCTAAAATCTGGTAAAAGTAGAGTGACAGACGACACGACGACTCGTGATCTAAGATGTTGTTTTATGAAGCTGTAGACTTCACGATTCATCCACATCAGTAAAGGTTTGTTTTCACCAAAATATTTGAAGAAATTCAAAAACCAGCATTTGGGCCAAATTAGCTGTTTGCACAGTGAGAGGCGTCGTTATAGAAAGAGCTGAGACTGTTCTGAAAACTGTGATATAAAAGACTGGAGTATTATGTTACATGCAAATGGAGAAAATGCCCTCAGAGGGTTTCAACTCGCTCCAAGTTCCTAGGCCACTTTGTCTGTGCGGTATCTTCGTTTCCATTCAACCTCCGCTGCACTCGCAACACGACGGCAGGTGATTCTCCATTACCGACTTCTTACATGTGGCATGATATGATATAACACAGAATACACACGATATAACACCATAACAAGACCCCACGCCTGTTTTGCTGATTTCTCTGCATCCTACCCAAACGTCTGACACACATCCACCTGGACTCCAGCCGTCAGATACAGAATAACATCAAATACAAACAGAACCTCAGCACCCTCCACTAAGTCTTTATATTAGAACATATATAACATGCAATGACAACACCATTACCAAATTAAATATGTGTCTAAGAGGCTCTTACACCTCCTGTTGTTGGCTTCTCTGGTTAATCAGGTGCTGCACAAAAACAAAATGGAGAAAAGGGAGGCAGCGAGGAGGAGGAAGAGGAGGAGGAGGAGGAGGGGGAGGAGGACAAACTGGAAGTCTTTTCAGAGTGGACCGAGCAGAACGGGTTAAAACGGTGAGATGGAGATATGGTATGAGTCTGGACTTGAGGTGGCAGAGTCACTGTGCTGCCGAGGTGATGATATCTCCGAGTCATCTGAGGTATGTCAGGTATATCTGTGGGCGAGCAGTGTGGCTATAGGGTACGTCCCATTCCTCTGCCATGTGTCAGGAGTGTGTGTGTGTGTGTGTGTGTGTGTGTGTGTGTGTGTGTGTGTGTGTGTGCATACTGTGGATTCCTGGCGTGCAGGTTGCATGTGGGAGCAGAGAGAAAGCACCTGGCTGAGAGGTGAGTCACAGACGCAGGTAATCGCTCTGACATTTAATTCTAATGAAGTACTTAGAAGATAATGGTACCTGTTGGCATTAGCGGATATGCGCACACACACACACGTACACACACACAAACACACATAAAAAGCCCTCCTCAACACTCACCGCAGTAAAAACCTGTGCTTAAGACCCTGACTCATACGCATTAAGGCAGAGAGTGCGGAGGAGGAGGGAGAAGTGTATCGAGGCCCCAGACAAGACGACAGTCAAAAGGACACTTACACAGCTAAACAGTGGCAGCGCTAACAGGAGGCAGGCGGCGGGGACGGAGGGGGGGTAAAGAGGTGACTAATGCAGGAGATGCTGATCAGCTTACTTGAAAACACTGAGTCTGAGGAGTTGGAGAGAAAAGGAAAGTGAGTTGATAGTTGGTGCAGCAGCAGGAGAAGAAGAAGAAGCAGCAGCAGGAGGAGGAGGAGCAGAAAAATCTCAAATTAACTATTTCACTGTGGAGGAAGAGGGGAAATATTCTCACAAGTAATATTGTAGTCAAACACAGAGTTTCCACCCGCTCTCTGATTGCACTGCATTTATTCGCAAAAGGTGAAGGGTGAGATGCAGTAAATTGAAATGGGGCTTTCTCAGTTGCCAGTCTGTGTATTTGCATGTACCATAATAATAATACAGTCATGCGTGTGTGTGTGTATGTGTGTGTGTGTGTGTGTGTGTGTGTGTGTGTGTGTAGAGCTCATCAGCATGTTTAAGGTCACATCTGATGTCACTGTGTTTCCCCTCAGTGAAAGGGTTGACTGCTGGTTGCAGTTCGTCCCTGACTCACTGCGGTTTCCCTCTATCAGATATAACCATGTGTGTGTGTGTGTGTGTGTGTGTGTGTGTGTGTGTGTGTGAGAGTGTGAGAGACAGAGAGAGAGAGAGAGAGAGAGAGAGAGAGTGACAGAGAGAGAGAGAGAGTGACCAAAGGAGTGAAAGTTTTCAGTTTAGCGATGTGACTCAGACGTCGGCGTCTTCGTCGTAAATGGCGGGGTAAATGTTAGGACTCTGGGTCACCCCTGCAGCCACAGAGATCCCCCCCCCCCCCCTCCCCTCCTCATTTTGCTTTTCAGATTTCTTCTTCTTCTTCTTGTGCCCACACACACACCATATAACACACAGTACAAAAGCCCTCATTTATTTAACCTCTGTCAGAGTTTTGATGTTTTTGACACACTGTAAAACGCCCATGTGGTTTTGGGAAATTCTGCCTTTGAATTTCTTGCTCTTTTGTTCTGTTTCCCCCACCACCACCCCCCCACAAGAACACTCACTATTTGCTGATTGTCAGCTTGTGCAGCGACTACAATGACTTCATGAGTGACTGTGATTGTGTATTAAAGAGACTAAGAGAAAAAGAGAAAGAGCGAGAGACCGGGAGAAAAATGAGTGTTTGATAAAGAAATCAGCTGCGGGCGACCAGCCGGCACAAAGCCCTTGAAATTTCTCTTGTTGCTCCGGTAACAGCAAGGACAGATTCAGGTGAGTATCAATGCAACAAAATAAAATGAAAAATTTCTGCAAACAAACTATACATGCATTTTCCTTTTGTATCCTTTAGTGAGAATCAGTGAATCTGTCTTTGTCAAGCGGCGGCAGCGGGTCCTGACCCTCGTCTCTGTCGGTTAATACGGCGCGTTACTCGGCGGCGTTTTTGTTTCTGCGCGTCATTCAGCCGAGCCTTTAACTGCTGCAGAAAGCCCGGCCTCACTCCTTTCACTCCTCTACAGTGGTCTGCCCTCGCTAATGTGCACCGCTCCTGCACAACTTTTTATTTTCATCATCATTTTCTATGACAGTGTAGCATTAGCGGCCCTCGCTGTCAACACATCTTTTCTTTATTTGGGAACTTTCTTTTGATTGCGCCCCCCCCTCCCCCTTCCCTCCCCCCTCCCTATTAAGTACATCCTTGTATCTCCATTAAACATGATGCTTTTCATCGGATTGAAAACCGACAGTCCCTTTCACCAGGTTGTCACGCCCTCGTCATTGTGCTGCTATTTGACAATGAATCCGGCGGCTGGAAAAAATAAAAAAATAAATAAAATCTTGGAAACTGACAGTCACTTCTCAGGCGTGGACCTTTTTTAAACAATGTTTGAATTTTACTTTCAAATGAATATGTTTTTATTTATATATTTATGTATTTGTGTGTGAGTGTGTGTGTGTGTGTGTGAGTGAGAGAGAGAGAGAGAGAGTGTGTGTGTGTGTGTGTGTGTGTGTGTGTGAGAGTGTGTGTGAGAGTGTGTGAGTGGTGGAGGTGAAACCCATTATAAGATGTGTCGGCGGAGAGAGGAGAGAGAGAGCGAGTGAGGGGGGGAGAGTGGCTCTGTGGCGTTCGATGAGTGGGCTGCCGTGCATTCTTTTAGCCTTATTCACTCAGTTAGCGTGGGCGGCTAATTCGTGTTTGCATTCACCAGGTTTACCTAAGGGGGAAATGTTTTATTATATGCTGTCTTTGAAATTGATGATTAATTGTACCGGACTTGGATCTAAGGGCTGCAGGGTTCTGGGGTGACGGTGTTGCTAAAGGAAAAAACAGGAAGAGGATCTGTGCCGCTACAGTCCGTCAGGCTGCAGCTGCTGTAACATACTGTGTGTTTTATTCCATCATCTGAATCTCTCAAACAGAAACACAAAGAGCAGAGGAGAGCAATACAGATATGGCCTTGGGAACCCAGGAGAAAAGAACACATCGAGTTCTTAAGAAACGGAGGGAGAGAGTGATTGAGAGGCAATAAGACAGTTGCAAAAAAAAAAAAAAAACCTAAGAAAGAAGTGCATTCTCGGTACATGAGTCACTTCTGAGTGAAAGCTTTGTAATTTAAGCCGAACACAGTGAAGGAGAAAGAGAAAGAGAGACGGATGGATGGGAGCGTGTAGACATCATCCATCACAAAAACATCACCAGCGTTAACCACAGCTCAGTAGGTGGGTTCAATCAAGTCGGTGGGCGGACCCGATGTGGCAACACTTATCCAGTCCGACTCTCAGTAATTACACACCGAGCGGCCGACAGCGAGCGCAGGTAGAGAACTCCACACTTCAACTTCCTGCTGGCATTGTGTGATCCAAGGACACACACACACTTTACCTGACATCCTCATCATTCACTTTATGTCCTCGTCTTTGTCAACAGTTCACGCTGTGGATCAAAGATCAACATATATATATATATATATATATATATACTTATCTATACATATATATAGGTCCAGGACCATGACACAAACCACAAATCCAAATAAACTCATTTTGCCGACCACAGCTCTGTTCTCTGTTGTCAGCAGAGGGAAGACGAGCTTCCTACAATCTCCATTTAAGTCACGACCACAAATGTCCAATCAAAGATGGCGCCGGTTTTCCTTTTCCTCACCCACAGAATGGAGAGCTGTGTGCTCACTGCTGCCACCGGTGGCGAGAGGCGGTGTTGCGACGGTACCGTACAGTACATCTCTCAGGTTTCCTCTGATAATCATTCATCATAACACGTACTACAGTCACAGATCAGGAAAACACTGAACAAAAGGTTAAACATTCACTTTCAACAACTCAACAGCTGGAGAAAGTTTAACAGACATCACAACAAGTTTGGAGCCAGTCCTGGTCCGATATGAAATGTCAACAATTGTGACTTAAAGTTTTTATGAATCAATAATAAAATTATGAACTTAAATTGTCCATATGTGCATATTCATGGGATCAGGATTCTTTAATGTGAGAAGAAGGAGATGCAATTTAAAAAAAATTCTCTGTCATTGAACTTTAACTGGTTTATTTATATATATATATAAGTATTTTTTTACATGTTAAAACAGGATCGTTAACGGATGATTAAACCATGTGCAGACACTTTGGTTATGAGTCCTATTCTGATAACATCAGCGACATGATGAGATCCTGACGAACCTGGCTGTGAATATCGACTCGCCTCAGCTGAATGTGTCGACTCAGTGTTATTGTTGCACATCCTGTGTCTCACTCTAATACTTTATCCTACATCATCGTCGTCTTTATCTGTCTTTGACTTACAAAGTGCTGCACGAATCTACAGAAGGAAACACAGGAGCAGACACAGATCAGAAACCTGCACCAGGTGTTTAAATGCTGCGATGTCACAGTGTCGCCCAGAGAAATCCAGCTTCTCTCAAAACTGGGATCTAGGCTCATCCTGTTTATATTTGTACACGTTCAATACCCAAGATAAATGCAAATAAGAAGATTCTGAGTTGACTTGAAGAGCCGCTGGTGGAGCAAGTGATAAAGGAGGGGAAACTAATATCTAATATATCTAATCAGCTTCCGATCTTATTGCTAAGCTACGCTAAACACATCTCAGTGTTATCTCGCATGAAGATGAGACTGATCTTCACATGTTGCTCTGTGTGTATTCAGAAACTGAGCCTTAAAACCAGCCGTCAGGACTTCTGGAACTTTGTGATGTCACAACAAAGCAGTCACCAAGCCCCGCCCACCTGGACCCACCATCCAAACCTTGCAGGATTTGGTTTCTCTGAGTGTTTCTACCTGAAATCTGCTATATTTTTATTGGATCACTCAGAAAACAGTCAGCCAATCAGAAGAGAGGCTCAGAGCTTCCTCTCTTCTGATTGGCTGACTGACCTGTTGTTACTAGAACTCCAGAGAGAAGCCTGAGAGAGGAGATGTGAAACTACACTGATGGTTTATATATCTTCTTATGAATCAACACTTCAAATAAAACACAGAAGAAGAAGAAAATACGGAGCTTTAAATTCACCCGTCGACCATGTGATCATGTTCTACCAATGAGGTGAAACTACCAGGTCAGCTGACAGACACGTACAGAAGCAAATGTTTCTCCTCTAAATCATCATATTTTACTCTGTTATTTCCCTCGGTGACTCAACACAAATGTTTCATCACTTGCTGTATGTATGTTCAATATATAAATATATATATTATTATTAACTGTGAGGTGTTATCTGGTGTTTTTGTTGCTCTGTATCTGCTGACGTCAGGACTTCACCATCAAAGGCCTGAACACTCAGAATCGGCCCGAGGTGGTCGAATCTGTTGGATCCACGTGGCCGACTGTACATGAGTCATGTGGTATTTACCCTGACCTGCCTCCAGTCCTGCCTCCTCTCTGACCAACAGCTACTATTTAATTCACTGTGGTCTGGATGATGACAGTGTCCTGGTTACACGCGCGCGCACACGTGCACGGACCTGCACGTGTTCTTAAATGCAGCCCGTCGACTTGACAGCTGGTGTTTTCAATGACATGGTCAGTAGGCATTTGTGTGTTTTTTTTTTTGTTTTTCTTTCTCCTCCTTCATCTTGAGGAAGAAAAGAAAAAAAAAAAAAACAGAGACACATGTTGTGAGTCACCGCAGTGTGTCATGATGATCCGTCAGAGAGGACGGCGTCCTGTGTTGGCGGCGGCGATGCGATCCCACAAGCGACAGATCGCTGCCTACTGACAGGGCAGAAACACAAGAGAGAGACACATGTGCTCGCCTCTGAACGTCCCGTTACGTGTGAAGACGTGTCGCGTTCAGAGATTTGTTCACCTGATCTGCCTCGATCTGTCTGTCTACGGTGGCGGAGGAAGAACTCACATCTCCTACTTTAAGTGACAGTAATCAATATATTTATAATATCAATGCATTAAATGACAGAGTGAAAACAGTGGTCACAACAGTGATGAACCCACAGAGTTATCAGCTGCATCAGTGGAGGTGGATTAATGCTTGGAGTCATTGATCGGCGGTGGTTAACACTGGTGTCTGCGGCTGAGAGAAGCTGTGTGTGTAGTGAAGCCCCGCCTCCCACCGACAGGACGCCAAAACACAACAACACGTCGGTCATGTGAAACTTTTACAAAGTGATAGACTGATAGAACGTACGCCATCTGCAACCATGACAAACATGATCGGCGTCGTCTGATCTCACTCATAGATGATCAATATCAGTATTGGCGGCAAAAAAAACAGCAGCATCATGTCTGTGTGATATTGAGATTCAGACACAGAAAGTGTAAATATTATTGACTCCTGATGAATTTGAATGAAGTGGCTCCATTTAAACCCCAGTAAACATTTATTACTCATTCATGTAGCACATGCAGCTAACATGCTAACCTCTGTGTTAAAGTCTGAAGGTTGCTAAGTTAGCACCAACTGATCGCTCTTTATTTTACCCGTAATTAGAACCTAATCATACAGGGGAGATTATTTATTCTTTCTTTCTTTCTGTCTTTCCATCTATCTATCTTTCTATCTATCTGCTGCATGGCTGATTTTTCTTTTTAGCTCCAATAAACATAATTTCATCCAGACGAAGAAAGTTTTTCTTTCCTTGAAAACAAATGTTGTAACAAATGGCGGTGCAGCTGCCTCCACGCCGCGGGTCTGCCCGTCAGAGACTGAGCAGCAGAGTGACAGTTCAGATACATTACTGTTCAGCACAACCAATTAAAAACTTTCTAACAATTTAAACACCGTGCCATATTGCCGTTCTTTGACAGACCCTTATTAATTACTGTAATCACGGGGCTCATGTGTGAAGTTTAGGAGAAAGAACTGAAAACTCTCTGGGTTGAAAACGAGGTTTTTGTTACAGGTGAGCTGGCTACTGTGTCTGCACACCACGCCGTAAAGCACACACACATTCACACAGCGTTTCTGAGAGTCTGCTATGCAAAGCATGTTGACGTTGCTCCCAGACAGAGCACACAATGACACTGAGGCTTAAGACGGATTGCGGTGATTGTCAGCGGAGTGGAAACAGTTATTATCCCCTAACTGAACCTCTTACTTTCCCTATAACTCAAACTGTGTCACTGAAACCAATGCATAGAAAGCAATACACGCTGGAGCTGAGGTGTCATGAAATCTATCACCGACTTCCTGGTAAAGGTCTTAAGTTCTTATTTGAGGGGGGTTCCCGCTGAGATCCACAATGCAGCTCTGAATGAAAACAGAATAGGATTCTATTTCTAACCCCAATCCTGACCAACAATCAGCACAGCGGCGTTCGCAGGACTTCACCCGACAGCGGAAGGAACCCGACCCGGTTTTGAGACGAGGGAATTCCCTAATATGGAAATGTGACACCTGTGCCAGAAAGTCTCGGGAACTAAAGGTGAAATAAAGTCATATTTCCAAAGGGGCGCACACGCACACAGTGAGCATGTGCGTGACTTACAGTCATCATTACCCAATCCTTCGCAAGTCGGTCCAAGTGTGTGACAAGGCAGAAGTGTAAGCTCCTGGCTGAAGTCCACCGTCAGCACCCGCCCGCTACAGTAGCAGCGCGGTCCCCGGATCCGGCGGCCGCCTTTGATCTGCCACCAGTGAAACCATATCAAAGGACACACAGGTGATAAAGCAGCGCACAGTCATGTTCCTCCCCTCCCAGTCTTCTCGTCTTCCCCCTTATCAGCGTGGCCTACATCACACAGCTTTGAGGTCATGTACTGTGTGAACAAGCCCACGCATGGCGCTTTAAAGTCCTGCCTAATGTGAGGAAAACGTGTGTGTGTGTGTGTGTGTGTGTGTGTGTGTGTGTGTGTGTGTGTGTAGAGCAGCGTATTAAAGCGCATACTTGTTCTGGGCGGAATGTCCTTGAGTGTGATCTTTATTCATTAGCTCGTTATAAGTCGTAATAATTAAGATTATAACCGTCACAGCCTGCTCTCTCCTCTCCCTGCCCTCCAACATGAATGGATAAGATCATGTGAAAGGCACTTTTATGTAACGTAAGCACAAGCCGTTTTCACTCGCTGGCATGGCACCCTATCGCTGATAAGGATCGAGACATCTAATGTTTTTCACGGGGGTAACTTAGCAACCCGAGCGCCGGGAACAGTAGGGCCGAGGATTTGAGGCTGCAGCTAAAAGTTCGACCGTCTAATTGCTGACATCAAAGTGGACTTTCACAAGCCATGTGACATCACCCCTGCGGTACACTGGTCACACGCAGATGGTATTGACCTAAGCTACATAACCTCCAAGCACTTGAGGCCAAAATAACAGAGCAGCCTGTCCTGAGCACGGCTGGAGTATGACACAATAATCTGCTGTGAGCTCAGGAAACACGCATTTATTTATCCTCACCTCTCCCAGATTCATTAACTACATCAAATTATATAAACGATAAGTGGTAAGCGGTGTGAAAAGAAGAATTACAGCTGAGAAAGAAAAAATAAATGAAATTTTAACTCCAGCTTTATCAGGGTGGTAATCTTTATGTCTTTAAACCCACTGCCTTTCAAGGCAGGACCTTGAAAACATGAGTGTCTTGAAAGGCCTTTTTCTAAGGCACAAGGTCTCTCTCTGCCACGGTTTTGTGTCGTGGAGAAAAGCGGTGATGGGAGAGGGAATGCTTCAGCTTTCTCCTTTAAAAGAAAGTCACATATTTCTAAATGAAAGGCCTTTTGCAACAAGGCTGCAATCATGTTTCTCTGAAAAGGCTGTCTGCCCTTTGACCTCAGATATCTCTTATAGGCAAGAAAGGGAAGGGAATGAGAAAAAGCATATTGACAACCTTTTCCTCAACTCCTTTTTTTTTCTTTTCTTCCTAATATGGAACCTCCATCTCTCTGTGCTCCTTCACATTTCGAGGTCGTGTCAACGTTTATCAGTGTATCCATCCATTATCCATCCGGCCATCCATCCTCCTCAGGTATTTGAGCAGGAATTAGCTGGTAATGCCAAAGCATTGTTTCCCACGCCGAACAGCTAGGGGTTAACAGAGGAGCGTAGGAGTAGTTTCGATCCGTCAGGTAGGTCAGGTTTCTCTTAACATGACTGCATACCTGCGTGAAACTGTGTGTATGTGTCTCTGTGTGCGTCCGCATGTGTGTGCATGCATTTGCATGCTTGTATTGAGACACCTAAAAAAAAAAAAAAAAAAAAAAAGAAAAGAATAGGAGGAAAAGAATCCAATCATTCTTGATATGGCCAGCCCAGACAGCAAACACAACCAGGCAGCCAATCAGATCTGTGCGCCTGTACCAGCACCTTGTTCACAGATTCACCTCATATAGGAGCCTGTGAGTCCTCAGTGACCCCCCCCCCCCAAAAGAAATAAATACTCGGCTAAGAGAGATGAAGTGTCGGCAGAGTCGCTGGTAAAGATCCGACAGGAACAGAGAGAACAGGTTGATATAAGAAAGTTTATGAGCATGAAAATGAACTCCTGACTTTGGAAAAAGATCTGCATCTCACAGTCTGCATCAACAGAAACCTGATGCAAGTGAAAGCTCTGGAAAAGATAGTAAGTGGACCTTGAGTTATTAGTTTTTTTGTCTCAGTGTAGTTTTACATCTCCTCTCTCAGGCTTCTCTCTGGAGCTCTAGTAACAACAGGTCGGTGAGCCAATCAGAGGAGAGGAGGCTCTGAGCCTCTCTTCTGATTGGCTGACTGTTTTCTGAGTGATCCAATAAAAATACAGCAGATTTCAGGTAAAAACACTCAGAGAAACCAAATCCTGCAAGGTT
>NW_019525488.1:352376-408175 GCF_002814215.2 Seriola lalandi dorsalis | reverse complement strand
CTGGTTTTAAGGCTCAGTGTCTGAATACAGGCTGTGTGCATTTCTCTGTGGACTGAGGCTTTGATACTTTCACAGTATTAATATAGAAGCTAGAGCTGATCTATAATCACACTACACATGGACACAGACCTTTACACTGGAGGAGCTTTAATGTTCTACCAAATAGAGCGGGAGCAAATCTCTATTAATATTAATGTCCACGTGGGAGTTATATTTCAGTGTCCACATACTTTTGTCCACACTTGTACCTCAACTGCAGCCCCTTGTAGTAAAACAGGTCGGGCTTCGCTGCACACACAGAGGCATGAGCAGAAGAGTGAGAGATACTTTGAGTGTTGAGTGTTGTTGTGTTTTTTAAACTTTAACACACACACACACACACACACACACACACACACACACACACACACACACATAATGACAAGTGCTCATTCACACCGAGTCATCTTTTGTTTATGTTTTCAGCTTCTGAAAATGTATCAGGCAGCGTCTCTGAAAGGCAGCGTGCATTATGAAGCATCCTTGCTCTGTTGCCATGCTTTTGTGCAAGGACAGTTTGAGTACCTGCAATCAGCCAGACGCACTCAGGCGCTGCTCTTTGTCTCACGCACACACGCACACGCACACACACACACAGAAGACATGCTAACTGGAAGGTGTCTATCTTAAAACCTGACTTGTCTTTGCAGTAGACGACAAACAAACGGATAACTTCACTTTTTATTCCTCCGCGCCGACGACAGTCAGAGCGGCAGCCATATTGTTTTGTTCAGGACGTCTGTCCGTCTCGTTCTCGAAGACATGATATCTGAGTAACACATTGACGGAACTTATTCAAACATTCACTTGGACTCAAAACATGAACTGATTCGATTTTGGGGATTAAAGGTGAAAGGTCACAGGCATTGTGACATCACAAAACACAGTTTTGGCCTTGTGAACGCAATATCTCTGTAACGCCTTGAGAGAACCTCTTCAAACTTGGTAAAAACATTCACGTAGACTCAAGGAAAAACAGATTCGAATTTTGTGTCTAAAGGTCAAAGTTCGAAGATCAAGGTCAAGGTGACCTCACAGAATGCAGTTTTGGCCTAATATCCTAAAATATCTCCAGAACTCCTTGAAGGAACTTAAGCACAAGCACAAACTGATTAGATGTTGGTGGTCAAAGGTCAAAGGTCAAGGTCACAGTGAACTCAGAAAACACTTTTTAGCACAAAGAC
Organism: Seriola lalandi dorsalis; assembly: GCF_002814215.2. NCBI lineage: Eukaryota > Metazoa > Chordata > Actinopteri > Carangiformes > Carangidae > Seriola > Seriola lalandi. The sequence continues at coordinate 406,952 of NW_019525488.1, read as the reverse complement.
ATTTTAAGACAATTTCACACATAGGGTAAATATTTTATCTGACTCTGGATAAACAGGGATGTGACCTGGAACTAGTGCGAGTGGCGGAGGGATACGACCATGAGGAGGTGAGTCTAGTTTTCCTGCAGGTCTAATTTATTACAGGCCTGAATGATCAATAATTTACCATGCAAATCTAATCAATAGCATTCCACAGAGTTACCGTCACTCCGCTCCGCAGACAGTTTTGGAGGTGAATGACATCATGAATACATTTTGAAGCGTGACAACCCAACGCTGGATTAAATGAGTTATTAACACAGACATTTTTTTTGCAACACACACACACACACACACACACACACACACACACACACACACACACACACCTTGTTTAATCCCTTTCATGGCGGGTGGCTGTGCAGGCGGATGCTGTTTAAACACAGCGGGCCCTTGATGTGGGGCCTCCAGGGGCCAGGGGTTTGTGTGTGTGTCTTTCACCCTGGATGTGTGTGTGTCTCCCAGCTCTCTGGCCATGGGAACAATGGTCCTTTAGAATGTGAGGTTACTGGTGCGCTGACCCCTGGCAAATAAGAGCCATGTTCTGGCATTCCAGGCCTGATTGGCACTTTGAGCCCGCAGAGAGCTCAAAGGAGACACAGGAAATGTGACCAGTGTAATTGGTTATATATTAGCGGAGCATTCTCCCCCCGTTTAAATGATGGAACATTCTTCAGTGACACTTAGGTGGATGGGGCTGGGATTCCACCAGCAGTTACGGGGGGGGGGGGGGCAAACAAGGGGAGGAGGGAGGAAGAAGACGGAGGTAAATAAAGGGCAAGAGAGATAAAGATTTAAAAGATTTGTTCCGATCGTCTTCAGACTGAGCGGCTGGGGGTGGGGTCATCTCATGTGCACCCTGTGTATTTACCCCTGTGGTGGTGAATGGGGCTGTCAGGTCATGATATGTTCAGCACTCTCCCTCTGAAGTGTGGCGAGCCCCCTCCCTCCCTCCCTCCCTCTCGCTCTCCCCCACACAACCACATTGAAGGCCAAATCAGTAGCTTGACCTTTGACCTGGGGTGCCTGGTCGCAGTTCATGAAGGCTCCATAATCACACTCCCATGTGTCCGCTGATGTATTGTGTCGTCTTGCGTCGCCCACGTTCTGCGTCCGCACTGAAGGAGGTGCGTGTCACAGTAAAAGCCCCGATATGAGGCTGTGAAAGCGGCTCAGAGGAAAAGCCCGAGCACGGATCTGTAGGCCGGCGTCAGAGGAGTGAGTTATTATCCCCCGAGGCTCGGCCAGGGGAAGCTTCAGGGGCGGCGGCAGACCCACAGCACCGCCCTGCATTCCTTCCTTATACAATGAGCATGAGGATGGAGCGGGTACCGGTGGGTGCTAATATGTGCTCACTAAAGAGATCTTATCTGCGCACGGTCCTTTCAAAACAAAATGCTTGTTGGGTAGTTTAGATAACATTAGTCTGGCATCTGGCAGAAACCCCCACAGCACACACACACACACACACACACACACACACACACACACACACACACACACACACACACCTTGGTACGTGGCCTTAAGGTAAATGCAAAACACACAGATCGTGTTGTAAACTAACTGGAGGTTGTCGGTTTCTGTCAGTCAGCCCGTTAAACCCTACGAGAACCGTGAGAGCCCCCCGCCCCCCCCCCACACACACACACACACTCACACACACACACACACACACACACTCCACACAGAGAACACGTTTGGTTCTCCTGAAGTTCAAACAGTCGACGCTGATGTAAAACTAAAACCTACCTCTCATCATTAATCTGGACGACGGGAGTTTAAGAAGATGAAACGATCAAGTCACGAGATACGATTCCTCTGAAAGTCAAATACTGATTGTCGCTGTTCGACTCCCACTCCACATCTAAACCTTCAGACTGATTTTATCGCTGGTGTTGGTTGAGATTAAAAAACATCGTCTTCTCGATCGAGATCTGCAACAGCATCTCACATTCAAACCCACATGTGAGTGTATTATTATCCTGCACAACAGGCTTATTTTAACAGTTCCACCACATACTTCTGCTATTCTATAAACACTGTCCTCATTCAAACCATGACTCTCACCTCCTTCCCCCATCAGCACCTTCTTCTGTTGTGTGTAAATGTAAAGAGGGTGAGTTGATTCATATCCTGGTGGTTCGTCCGCCCCCCCCCCCCGAGAACCGAGGAGCATTCCTTTGCATTCCACGCTGAGGTGAACACGGGGCTGAGAGGACGAGACAGACATGTCTGTGGACGTCAGTGACTCACTGTCAAACCACTGAGATCATCTGTCTCTGTTCAAAGCTGCCGCCACGGGCGCCGCAGCAGGAAGCTCGGACCGGCAAGAGGACTTTCAGAAAACCGCTGTATTTTAAATGAGGGGTAAAAAGAAAAACGCAGCGTGGTGAGATCCGTTGAAAGTATTGATCCGGCTGAATGAGGCTTGAGGAAAAGCTTCAGGCCTCCAGATCAATCAGGTTGATCTGACTGGGTCAAGAAAAGATGACGACTGACCGGAAGATTTCTCTCTCACACACACACACACACACACACACACACACACACACACACACACACACACACACACACACACACACGGAACCAAAGAAGAAAAAAACGGTGAATAAAAACACACTCGCAAACACAGACACAGGGATTACACAGGCATTTAACAAGCTCTTTGTGCAGGTCAAAGTTGACTGCAGGCCCCTCAGGGAAAAGGAGGGGGGGGGGCTGCTGGAGGGGCAACAGAAAGGAGAGCTGGGGAATGCAGGGGTACAGGGGCAACAGACAGAGACACTGACTGAAACAAATAAATCCCACACAGACATGACTGATGGATTTCATCCGTCTTTTTCGTAACATCTTTAAAATAACCGACTAACTAAAGAACCAGCGTGCATTTTATTTTGAAAAACTAAAAGATTTTCATTGGTTTGAAGGAGGAAAACGTCTCTTATCCACAAACACATCTGAGAGGGATCAGGTAAAAAATGCAGCGGGGTAATCATGTCACGTTTCATCCTGTCACAGCAGCTTTAAAGAGGCAGAGATAAGACGGAGAGCAGATCCATTTAATGCTCCCGAACTGTGTAATAGACTGTCAGAGAGCGGCGCAGGGGTGAGGACCACCCATGAACCTTAACCCCACAGGGTCTGGGGATTATTTTAAGGATGTGGCAATAAAGATTAATTTAATAGGAGAAAACGCAAATCTACTCTAATAATTAATTCTGACACATATGCTTTAATTTTCTGCTTTTAATTCCTTGTGAAATATTCATTTTATCAGCGTTCATGCTTCCTCTGATCCGACAAAATAAGTTCTACAACAAAATTTAACGTGTGAGGATCTCCTTCACAGAACCTCTGTGTGGTATTTTTACAATAAACTCCTGATTTATGAGAACCTGACAAAGGCGCTCCACTTTTAGACGACTGAGGAGCTCTCTCAAGGACGCGCAGAATTATAAACCACAGTCCAATGAATAACAGACCTTTGAGGCATGACTAATCTATTTCTCCCACTGTACAAAATCTCACGGCGCTGTACCTTTTGGAGACGAGACGGCTTCACTGCACTCTCGGAAACACGCAGACGTGCAGCAACAAGGAGCAGGTTAATTTGTGGAGTCTGAAGGAATGATTTGTGCTCACTTTTAAAAACGCTTTACAGCTGCAAAGCTCAAACTCTCAGAGCCCCCGTCATGTCAACAGCAAAATTACAATTTAACAGTCAAACGCAGCTGAAAGAGCATCCTGAAATTATCTTGATAATTACCCAGGTTAGGATTTAAGGAGGTCTTTCTGTCTCGCAGCTACTTCACAGGTCACTCCAGGTCAAGGAGGAATTACTGGACCAACAGCTCCCTCTAGTGTCGGCCTGCTGTTAAAGGCAGTCATGTTAGAGGAGTGTGACTCTCGCTGCGACCAGGAGGCGGCACGCTGCTCACAGGACATGACGAACAGACAAACTGAAACTTTAAACCCCAGTGATGGAGTCAAAGCTGCAACAGCAGCAGCTGTGTGTTTGCTAACTGCGGCCCATAGATGGCGGTGTTGCATATTTTACTCAGACGTAACACACACGCCACTGCCATGAGCAAGAAGACACGTGTAAATAGATGTGAATAAATAAAAACAGTGTGTGTCCCCGGGGATCTGCTCTGCATTTGTGCAGCTGCTGCGACTCATATTGAGATTTAGTGGATAAACAACAGGTGTGGATGACCAGGTGTGACCATGAGTGAAGAGCATTTACCTGCAGATCAACGGTGTTCGTCATTATTTATGCATGCAGTATGTGTGGTGTGGGTGCTTTCACTTGTGTGTGTTTACTTCAGTGTGTGTGTGTGTGTGTGTGTGTGTGTGTGTGTGTGTATGTGTGTGTGTGTGTGTGTGTGTGTGTGTGTGTGTATATCCAGTGTAGGACTATACACAGACACACACACGTTATTTTTCTCTGTGGCTCTTCACAGCTTTATTTTGAACCTGTTCTGACCTCTGCGTCGGAGCGGTGCATTCCTGCGGCGATTGTGTCTGTGAAAAGAAAACAGTCTTCAAAAACCCGCTGCTCCTCGTCTTTGCTGGTGCTGAACCTCTGACATTTCAGCAGAAGCTCAGGTGTGTGTACGTGTGTGTGTGTTGTACTTGCTCGACTATTTCAAGAAAACAAACAGCCGGGGCAGATATTCTGGTGGACAAACGTGAAAGGATTTCATTATGCCCCGTCTCTAAAGGAGAGTTTCTACATTGTGTGAACTTTGATTTATTTCAGTTTTTAACAAACATCAACCTCCAGACTGAAACATGAAGCATCAACATGAAGAACCAGAAGCTGCAGTTCCTCTAACGGCCACTAGAGTCTGGCTCCAACAGTGAGTCAGTCCCCATAGACTCCCATGTTAAAATGTCCAACTTTACAGCAGAAATAAACATGTTTACAGCCTGGTACAAAAACTGTTTTGGTCTCTAGAGCTGATTTCCTCCTTCATGACACCTGTTTATATAACTCACCTGTTTACATTTTATTAAGGACTAAAGCTATAGAGAATTGGGGGTGGAGTCAGAAACTGCCAAGATGGCGACGGTGGAGCAGCTCACTCTAAACTTCAGAGACCGTTCTTTAAAAACCTGAGGGCGACGTCACAGAACGACGTCCATCTTTAGTCACAGACTATACGTTCGACACTCAGGTAGCTCTTTAGCATGTTTAGCTTAGCAACATACAGTGCACCTTAAGTACACGGATGGTTCAACCAAAACAGTCAAAAAGTTGAGTGTAACGCAACCGGAGACACTTCCCTCCCTCAACAGTCGCCATCTTGGCTACGTAGTGGAACAAGAGGGACGAGACCACCAGCGTGCTTTCAAACTAGTGAAAACGGTGATCGAGGAAAGAGGATACGGCGCCGGCGGCGATCACCATCGTTTCCATGTAGCATGACACAGGGGCCACACTCAGGACAGTAAAACGTTCATTTTCATTCAAGTGAGCAAAGCAACCTGCAGGCGGGCGACAGACAGGGTCACTTCCCGCTGAAATCGAAGAAAAGACGTGACAGAGACAAGAGTTCACACTGCTGTTTGTTTCCACCTCTGGAGACAGATGTTGGTGAGTAAAGGAATGAAGTTTGATGCTGACTGGTCAGTAAACAGCTGTTAATGCTAATGTTAGCGATGTAGCAATAGCAAAATGTACAAACAGCGCTCTGCCACATCTGTCAACCCAAACTTATCTGTAACCTGCTGCTTCCAGCTTTTCTCACGATGATATCTAAATAATGTAATATTGATTTCTAGTTAATAATAAACATTTGATAATATGATGAGTTTGTTTATCCCTTCATCTTGTTCCCTTTTCACGCTCCACTGTCAATAAGCGTAGATAATATCGCCGTCGTGAATTGTTTTGGCCATGAAACTCGTGTAGTGAAAATCTGATATTGTGACGGACTGAAATCATTATATTAAAGCTACAAGAGGGAAAACACAAAGACAGGTCTTTAAACTGAAGGTGTTTCCAACAATAGACGTGGTGAGGACAGATTGAAGGCACCTTGAGGTGTTCGTGCCGAGCTAAACTAAAACATTCAGTCCACGGGCAGAACACACAAGACAGTTCCTCCGACAGTAAAAACACAGAAATTAAACTAATGCTTTTCATCTGATGCTGAGAGAGACAGACAAAAAAAATCTGAGTGTTCTTATATTATTCCCAGAAGTGAGGACGGGATTCAGGAAGCCAAAAAGATAGCACTAGCTAAACTTCAAAATAGTGCAGTGTGACAGAATTTGGCTTTAATCTGCAGAACAGCCGGAGTTCCTGACACGTTCCCATAAACAGAAATACGTTCTCGACGCAGCCTGTTCAGATAAAAGCAAACACCATTTGTTTTCTGCGTCTGTTTATGCTTTTGGAGGAACTATTATATAATGTACATAAGGCGATACCGTATTTGCTCTTTAGATGTGGAGGCGGCTGCAGGGAGGAATCAGAGCTTGTTTCAGCACTAACAGGAGAATAATGTCTGAGGCTGACAATGGGACGGTGCCAGGGAAGTGTCAGAGGGGATTACGGGTTCATTTTCTTATTAAAACACACACAAATCTTATAAAATATTACACACAGACACATTTTATGTAGCTTTCTGTACTTTAATATCTGCTGTGACCCGTCAATATAAGTGTGATTTATAAAACAGAATTGCTTTGCCTCTTGGAAAATACTTGGCCAGTGTCAGTTACAACATCAGGTCTGTGGCTCCTGATCCGTGTCGCGCTGCAGGGTTCCAGGAAAACAAATGGTAGCTGTCATGAGGGCGCAGTAGCACTTCATAGCTTTGGGATGCAGTAATAGTTAGCTCGCCCCCCCAAGGTCTGCCTGTCTGAGAGTCCTGTATGTAAGGTGACGTCAGTGGAAACACTCGGAGGGAAGTGGCGGTCGACTGATTCAGCTCGGTCTCAGCCGGGTCGGGGGCGTCTCGTGGGACTGTGGCTGGGATTCCACAGGTACCAGGAAGTCTGCTCCATCACAGGAAGCAGGAAGCCTGTTACTCACATTAGCCACTGACGGATGTCACTGGTGTAGAAAAGCCTGGAGACAACAGCAGCAGACGGCCGGAGCAAAGAGAGAGACTCGGTGGTAAAGGAATACTAACTACTTCCCTGGCGTGTGATTTTCTGCACAGGGTTCACATTTTTCGGGTCAGGGCTTCTCCTCACGAAACAAACAGAACACCCAAATTCCTCCACCCCTTCCAAACAAGGAGGGCTTTTTGGAAAAGTACCGAGAGCCTTTTGGACACAGGCCTGCTTCAACCCACAATAGGGAGAAATAGCCCTGCTCTATGTTTAGCTGTGAGTTTGTTTTAACACATACAGTAAATGTGTGAATATGGTGTATACCTCGTCCAGGTTTGTTTTTGTAGGTTTTACACACGCAGTCCAGGTCCTGTTGATTCTGGACTGATATATTTAGCTCCTCGTCTCTGCAGACCAGGCTGTTGGCAAACCTGCGCTCGAATAGAGAGGCAAATGCAAGAAGCGTTTCAGGCCACAGCCTGCAGCTAGCAGCTCTGTGAGGCTGTCTTTAGGCACAGTGGTGCTTTGAGCCAAATGCTAACATCAGAATGCTAACAAGCTCACGTCGACAATGCAAACACGCTGATGTTTAGCAGGTTTAACACATACAGCTTGAGACTGACAGGAAGGCCACTAGTCTTGCAAACATACCATAGAAATCAAAATGTTTGAGGCGTACCATTTAGGCTTAGTCCTTACCGGAGAGGCGCGGGTTCGAGTCCAACAGGCCCACTTTCCTGTCTCTCTCCTACTGTAGCTAGAATAAAGGCCAAGACAAAAAAACTGATGACAGCGTTGGAGGAAACGTTGGAAGGATCTGCAACATTTTTATAATTTACTAGGCTCCGGTGATATCCGAATTTTAGTGTCTTGATACAGTCACACGCACAGGAGTATTGTATTTTATGTTTCAGGTATAATAAAATACAAAGACTGTGTAAAACTACAAAACAAACAAGAAAAAGAAAACTAGAATCACCTCCTCTCTCCTTCCAGAGTTACAGTGTTGAATAATGACCAGAAGCATTTTTACAGAACATTATGATGTCACAGTGAAGTTGACCTTTGACCTTTTGGATATAAAATGTCATCACAAAATTTTTTCCTTATTAACATTTGAGTTAAATTGAGTCATAATTAATGAATTAATATGTGAGTTAAAAAACATGCCTTGTAAGGTCACAGTGACCTTGACCTTTGGCCTTTGACCACCAAATTCTAACCAGTTTTTCCTGGAGTCCAAATGAATGTTTGTGCCCAAGCTGAAGAATTTCCCTCAAAGTGTTATGGCGATATGGTGTCCACAATAATGTGACGTACAGACGGACAGACAACCTGAAAACATGCCTCTGGCCCTGACCGCCGCCGGCGTAGAGGTATAAAAATTATTATGAACTAGATTCACCTTCTCGTGGTTGTATCCCTCCGCCACTCGGACTAGTTTCAGGTTCCAGTGTGACACAGAGTGACACGAACATTTCACGGCAAAATCTAATCAGTTCATGCAAGATGCAAAAGGATTCCCTCGATGAGCTCCCCAGATACTGCACAAGGTCAAAATCGTGTTTTCTGAGGTCACCATGACCTTGAACTTTGACCTTTGTCCACCAAAATCTAATCAGTTCATCCTTGAGTCCAGGTGAACGTTTTAACTAAGTTTGAATTAGTTCCCTAAAGGCGTTACAGAGAAATCGTGTCTAAGAGAATGAGACGGACGGACGGACGACCTGAAAACATAACACCTTCTGCTCTGACTGTCGCCGGCATAGAGACGTAAAAATACCTCATGTGGCGGGAAATATCGTCATATATGATATTAATGAATATCGGCCCAGGTTTATAATTTATCCTGAGGGGGACATGAACGTTTTCATGACAAACCATTCAATAGTCCAATAGAGTGTGAAACCTCACGGTGGAGAGAGAGAGAAGTCAGGGACCACAGTCATTACAGCTGATCATTTGGGATCCATAAATTTCATGGCAATCCATCTGATACTTAAGTCTGGACCAAACGCTGACAGTTTCATCTTCAGAGCCACATCACTAGCACGAGTTCCTCTATTCACACAGCCCATATGTTAGCAATTACCGTCCTAATGTCACTATTCTAAAACTCGGTCATAAGAAAGTGGATTAGATAAGACGCCATCGGTTATTAAACGCTTTCAGACCTATTCTGAGACCCTCTCCGCTGCCTCTTGCTCCTCTTTCAGCGGGCGATCGCGGCCATCTGTGCCATGTATGGAGCAGAAAGAAGCAAACTCAGCCAGAGTCTTCCTCCGCCTCTCCTCAATCTGTCACTCCCCGACGCTCAGGCCCATTATTGAGCAGCTCTAATGGCTCTCATTTGCCAAACCAGCTGTGGAGCTGGCGCTCTACTTCACCAAGATCTGAGTCAGGCACAGATGTCCCTGGAAGGAGCTGAGTGGACATCTGCAGCCTTTTTTTTTTTATTTTATTTTTTTTTACAGTTCTTGGATCTGATTTTAAAACACTGATTTCTGACCCTTTTATTGTGGTGAAGCACATTTTCTAAACATTTCCTCCCATGACATGAAAACTTTGTTTTGCACGACACCGATTTTCTGTTTTCAGTCCACTTCCACATCTTCCCTCAGACTGTCCACTTCACTCTAAAGACTGGATGTCTTTGTGCGTTGCATGTTTTCGTGCTTCTGTAATTGATTATATCTTTTTGTAGTCCACCACTGGGATCCATACGGGCTTGATTTCGTCCAATAATAACAAAGCACAGAGCAGAAGAGCCACGAAGAAATGTGAGATCACAAACCATCCAACACAAACTGGAACCCAAAATTACTATTACTGCAAAATATGACAAGATATGAAGAGCTACCATATGAAATGTAAACAAATGTGATTTGCAATCCATCTCTAATTTTCTAAATCTGTTTTTCCTCTACACGTCTGAGTTTTTCTTTGTGTTTTCTTTGGGCAGTAGCAGGATACTGCACTTCCCGGGGTTCCTGATAGGATAGGACCGACAGTTTATCTGACCAATGAGAGAGCAGCAGAGCAGAATCCCCGCCTCTGGAATGTTTGTGTGTTTTACTTTAATGACCAAGTGCAGAATAACAAGAGAAATGCAAAGTCAACTCGACAAGTTCCAAGAAAAACTGTGACTCACAAACCAAACAGACGAAGTATTTGTCATAACTTCAGAATGATAGTTTTGTGTTGTATCTTCACTGATGCACATCGCTCTGTCGCCTCCATCCTTCAGCTTGGAGGTTTAAACTGAATGAAGCAGCTTCACATTTAAAGTCAGAGTCTGATGACGCTGTACGGAGGACAGAGACTCAGGGAAGAGCTGCAGCTGAGACTGATGCTAACTTTTGTTCTGACTGTTTCTCTGATCGCTCATGAACCAGACGTTCAGCAGGTTTTTAGCAGCAGCTGAACGATCCACAGAGGCGTCCTCCTCTCCACAACAAACACACCAGGAGATTAAAACCAGGAGAAACACTGAATAAACTAATAATACTATGAAGTAGTACAAATTCCAGACGTCCGATGACTAAAATCCTTCATCTGGTTCAAATATAGAGTTGAAATCCACAGAAGAGTAAAACACGTATGTGTCTTAAAACTAGATAAAAGCAGGAAATGACTCACTGGAGCCACTGCTTGAAATCTACCCTCAAGAATCTTGTCATTCACGAGTCGGAAAGAGGAGGAGCCTCGAGGGGATGTCTGAACTGGATCCACCGTGAATCACATGACTGACAGCTACTTACACGGACCTTTGACTTATATCGTTTTCCCCTCGTATCTCAAAAGTGCTCTGTGATTGGCTGAGGGCCACCGGTGCTGACTGTAAACGACCTTCAGTGAGGTCAGACATAATTTCACAAAGCGTTGTTTTTAATCATCTTATAAATCTTCACTGAAGCCTGGGGGTTTTTGTTTGTTCCGCTGGTTTTATTGCGAAGGTCATGCTTTTATTTTGAAGTACAATGCGAGAAAAAAGAAAGTAAAGAGAGAAGGTCAACGCACTGTGTTTTCTAAAAGTACATTTTGATATCTTCTGTTCGTTTAGCACCTGGTTGATAGAGGAAGGAGGTTGGTGTGTGTTTGGCTTTACGTTTGTACGACGATGCGTTTTATTGTTTAGCAGTAGAGTTATACTTCAGCTAGCTAAATTGTGATTGTTTATCCTGAGGCATGTGTATGTTATGTTTTTGTTCATTTAAATATTTCGTTTGATTAAATAATCTTATTTTGAGCTTATGATTGAGCAAAAAACTGTTAAAAATGGGTATTTACAAGGTTTGGTGGGTCCAGGTGGGCGGGGCTTGGTGACTGCTTTGTTGTGACATCACAAAGTTCCAGAAGTCCTGACGGCTGGTTTTAAGGCTCAGTTTCTGAATACAGGCTGTGTGCATTTCTCTGTGGACTGAGGCTTTGATACTTTCACAGTACTAATATAGAAGCTAGAGCTGATCTATAATCACACTACACATGGACACAGACCTTTACACTGGAGGAGCTGTAAATAATAGGCCTTAATTTAACCAATAATACATGTAATAAGGATTGTAAACTTGTACATGGAGTATAGATCATGTTTGCATGAATTCACACGTTACATAAAAGCTCATCTGTAGCTCACTTTTGATCTCGAGTGATCAAGTGATATTTTCTTTCACACAGTCATTTGTGTAATCGTGTGAGAAAGTCGCTCAGTCTGTGTTGAAGAGACTCCGCGCTCACTGGAGCTGTGACTGCACCAGAAACACTGCTGTTGTCTCTGCGAAATGTCAACATTAGTACAACGCAGACTGTCTGCCTCTCTGCCCCACAATGGGACTGTTGTATCAGCGTCAAAGACACGACAAAGTGTTTCAAGTCGAGACACTTGGGAAAGCTTAGCTTGGCTCTGCTTCGGAATATGTGTGTGTGTGTTTTTGTAGAAAATGTAAAGCTCCGCTCCAAACGTTGTGTGTCGCATCAAATAACCAGAGTCTATCCCCGATGCCTGAAATGTGCTCTGTGCTGAAATAAGAGACAAACATGAAAGAGGGTTTTTTTAAGCCTGGAAATGTGCAACAACTTTATTGTCTTTTCTCAGACTTATCTTGCATGAGGATCTGATGTGAGACTTCTTTTACAGCTTGTTAATAAATCCATGCAGCAGCTGCATCTCCTGCTGCCTGAATGAAAAGATCAATGGCCATCCTAAAAAATGTGAGACCACATGTTTCAGATCTGGATCGTGTTTTCCACGTGCCCACTGTCGTTTCTAAGGAAAGTAGATTTCATGTGTATATTTCTTTAGACTGAGGCAGACGGTTTCCACGGCGTCGCACCATGAAGGAACTGCGTCACATCCAGTACGGAGAGAGAGGTGGAATGATTAACTCACTGTGGTGAAACAGAGAGCCGGTCTCAGGCCTGACAAGTATTTGAAGTCCTGGTGAGAGGAGCTGAGGCGTATTTATCAGGCGTTGAAGCTGCTGTTCAGACCCGACACCTACACCGGCGGTCATGACTGTGGGAGTCTGGCGTCCGGCCCAATGCCAGTGTGACCACCTGTACTCCTCGCCACGTCTCCCCTCTGGCTCTACAGTCACAGGCTGGAGTAGAACCTCAGGTGATTGTACTGCCACCAGCTTCCACTCTGTACAACAGAGTCTACAAAGATCTGTTCTTCTGTCTACCAAACAAACAAAGGAGAGGCTGAACTTCACACCAGACAAGTGGAACCTGCCGTCAATCCCATGACTGACCCTGACCCTGACCCTGACATAACTAAATAACAAATACACTGCAGTTATATGGAGCTTTTCTTTTCTCTTATCGACCACTTTGCTTTACAATGGAAGCCACACACACACACACACACACACACACACACACACACACACACGCACACAGACACACACACACTCACACTCACACTCACACTCACACTCACACACGCACACGCGCACGCACGCACACGCACACACACACACACACATATATATATAATTTGGGGTTCAGTATCTTGCAACACTGGAAGAATCAAACCACAGACTTTCCATTAGTGGACGATCAAGCGGACGAGAGTTTTGCCTATTCATGAAGTGTGTTTCCATGACCACCAGTATCTGGTTATGATCAGGTTTTTATCACCGCTAAGTGTTGCACATGTAAACATCACACCCATCATCAGAAACCAGGATAAGGTACCTGGAGTACTCTGATAAAAACCAGGATGCTGGTTCAGTTTCTGAAGCTTCTCTGTTGCTACTGTGAGAAATCAAGACACAGCCAATCAGAAACATGGATACTATTATAATCATGTACACAGAGATATCCTGATCAATATCAAGACATATAGACACACTAGACATTAATAACCATCATCAGAACAGCGCTAAAGTAATTCAGTGTGGATTCTCCTGTTGCATAAAAACTAATTCACCCAATAAATCAGTGTTTTTCTGTTTGTTTACATCACTGACTTTTATAAACACAGAGTTTATATTTTAATCACAGTCGACGCTGCATGACAACAACAGAGCAGATATGACCACACGCAGCATCAGTGCACGCTGCAGCAGACAGACGAGTCACACACCGATTTGTAGCTTTGGTTTCCAGTCACTCTCTGAACATGTGTGGACGTGCAACATGTTTGACAGAGACACGTATGTGATTCACATATGTGGCGGTTTACGATCTGAACGAAGCCTGCAGGCGAACTCAAACACACCGTGCTCTCACTGCAACAGCTGCTGAACCTGGACGCCAAACATCAACAACACACCGCCATATTCTGCTTCTGTCATTATAATCTGTTGCACAAGAGTCGGCTGAAAGACTCGTAATGTTCCAACTCCAAGAAACAATCATCTCATCATGTCTGCTGCTTGTCGTCTGAAATCACTGGAAAATCACTGATTAGTGAATTTTAACGGCTCCGTTTTAACGAGAAGGAAGAATAAAGTAAACAACATTTACTGACACACACACACACACACACACACACACACACACACACACACACACACACACACACACACACACACCTTGTCAGTGTACTTTACACACCACGTCCTCCTTTCTTGTCTGGAAATGTTTGTTAATTTGCTTTTTGTGGTTCAGTAAAGTGATTTTATCCCAAGCGTGAGACGGCTTTTCTCAAACATTCACTCATCGTGTCTGAGCTCGGGGGAAAGAGAGACGCAGCTCAGGACTGAAGTGTCCAACTCCTGGCTGCGCTGCTGTGCCAGTGTCTTAGGTAATAAAACTCTTTTGACAGGACTCGTGGTCGAGTCTCTCTGTGGTCCTTGGCTGAACATCTAGTTTTGACTGCTGACCTCTTTAAGTCCACGTGCATGTGTGCTCAAAAAGTGTGTTTTCACAGGTGCGCCTGCGAGTCTGTGTGTACGCGAGCGGCGGCCTGCGAGTCCGATCTCTTTATAAGATCTTCGAGCTGGTATTAGGACTCTATTCAGCCCACTCCAGACATCAGAGATGTTTTGGTGCCCGGCGTTCGTCAGAGCTGTTAGCCGCAGGGGGACTTGGCACTGGGAGACGCCGGCTGGGGCGGGTGGAGATGCTTAAGGACTCTAGCCATGCTTAGTGAGAGAGCAAACATTCTCATCCTTAATCCTCCCCAAAGTAAACTTGACCACCAGATTTGCCCAGGCCCCGGGACACTGTGCACCAGACAGGATGTTAATACCTCCTTCTACTTCCTCAGATAAGTTAATGTGCTCAGAACAGACCTGGGACAGTTCAGACTGCTTCTCAGTGGTGGGAAACTTCACTCATTATTTATTTACCCTTATGTAGAAGTTGTAACCAAGTTCAGAAAGTATCATACCCAGAATAAACCTCTATTTTTTATCATCTGTGGGCAAAGTCGGGCGCCTGCAGGGGGAAACGGCCACGCCTAAGATAGCCACAGCTGCATGTTGTTTCAGCTTCATACTCCAGTTCTCAAAGACCCGAGCACTGACCTGGGTGAAGCAGGAGGCGAGTGGGAGCAGCTCCGCAGACAGACAGTCACCGAGGAGCCACATCAGCTGGACATGAGCAGGAGGAGTCTCAGCTGCCGGTCGTTTGTAAATCAGACTTTCATCAAGCTGTAAAACAGACATAACAACAAATCACGCCACTGTACATTATATAGAAATATACATGTGGGTGACAAATGAATCTTCTTATCACCAACATCTTTACAAAAAGATCAAAAACTTATTGTTCGTGCAGTTAAAAGTGGATCTTGTTTTTGTCAGTCTTCTTCCAAAGTCAAGAATTAGAATAAAACACAGGAAAAGTGTCAAATATGGACATTTAAATATAAAAGCAGTTTTGAGTAGAGCTGAGTGATCGTAATATGAGTCACGATTTTAGTTGGAGTGGTCATTCTCACTGAGAACATATAAAACTGATGATGCTGTGATGTTTGTTGGTTCTTGTACCAAACAAATGTGTTTCCTTTACATCTGGAGAACATGATTTTCAAGGTCAGGCGTCTCCACAACGCTTCAGTTATGGTCTGTTGTGACATGTTTGGATAATGCACTTGCCCATATTGTGATTTAGATAATATTTCAATAATCTGTTCAGCCCTAGTTTCCAGCTATTACTCCAGGATGTTGTTTAACTAAGCTCAGACATTTGCTTTTTTATAAACAGATTGATTATATTATAAAATAAATACAGTAATTACACGTTGATAAATGTAGGAACGTTTTTTTCAGCATTAGATACAGATCTGATCGTCCTCAGCTGAACAGAGTTTTCATTTTAAATCAGTAAAAAATACTGTTTATTAGTTTAGAACCATCAACCAGTTTATTTCATTCAGATTTAAACATAGTGAGTTTAACTGACTGTAAACTCTATATCACTAAATGTGATGTTGTGTGTGTGCATGATCTTTACACTAGAGCAGACACGTGAACTCATATGGTACTACATGTGGCTGCACAGGTAGGTGTGTGTGTGTGTGTGTGTGTGTCTATAGGCCTGGATCATTAGCTGACAGGGGCACTTGGAGTTATTTGTACCAGTAGCTGTGCATGAAGGGAATGTTATTCTAAAGCCTGACTGTGGAATGCACTATTCAAACACTATAGACCTCACCACACACTGTACTATGTTCCTTTCACATAATGATTGAAAACATCAGCGTGGCACCTCACTGGTATAAAATTATATCCTGCTAATGTTTGCTCAAATGTGCTTTTTTTTTTTTGCATTGGTCTGTACAGTAAATGAAAACACACACACACACACACACACACACACACACACACACACACGGGAGCGTTTATCTGCTGTTATGTCAGAAAAACATGCATGAGGATAAATATTCATGCGAGTGTCAAAGACAGGTCTGCCTCCCGCCGCCAGCCTCTGAGCGCTGCTGCATAAAGGACGTTTGTGGCTGTGGCGGCGGCCGTCTTTCAGCTGCTGAGGATTTTTCAAGTTTTTTAAATTCTTCAGTGAAAACTTATCCAGGGCGGCCGGCAGCAGTCAGCTCAGAGTCCACGGCTGGACAGAAACAGGTGTGGTGTGAGGGAGATGCTTCAGGTAACAGAGAGGGCGATTATTCAGAGTCGCCTCTGAGATCAATAAAAGAAAAGTTTGGAGCACACTACCTGTAGATATCAGAGAGGCAGCTCCACAAGTATTTCTAAAAGAAGCTCTCTCACCAGCTGATGACCATCACGTCCCTCTCTTACAGCCTCAGTTATCTCTGTGGTTTCTGTTTTCCAACATGATATGATTACATCTTGCTCCTCGTCTCCACGGCTGAATCCTGAGGAGGCGTGTTAGCCTCCAGCAGGACGAGCCCTTTATCGTTTTAACCACTGAACTGGAGGGAAACACTGAGGCTCATAAACTAATTAACTAACTCTTATTAGATTTTGTAAAATTTCTGCACATCCTGGTGGAGCTCTGACATGCCAAACTGTTTCAATGCCACAGATACCAGAGCTGGAAACTTTATTTACTCAAGTGCTAACCTACAATTTTGAAGTACTTTCCTTGAAGATTTCCACATTATTTAACTCTCTACAGAGGGAAATATTTCACTTTTTATTTTACTATAGTCAAGAATGAATAATGTTGACAGGATTCCTTATGAAAACATATTCCTGAGGTATTTTTCATTTTCCCTTTTGTACTGCAACAGTTCTTAGTCACATTTCAGGTTCAATTACAAACATATGACAAGCTTACGAAATGCACTGCAACTAAAAAACCTGCAGCTTTACAAAACTAACGTGTCTGGTTGGGACCTGTTGTCACGTTTCAGGTAAAATTACCCAATATTTCACTAACAGGCAAAGAGAGAAATACTGACCTACTGTTGGACTCTGTTCCCCCCCCCAGGCTGTGAACAACTGGACTAAAGAAGGTCAAATTAGCTCCAACAATAAACTGCTGTTTACACAGTAATGCATCACAATCTAATTATGTAATTCTCAAAGATTCTCACTTTTTCTTTCAATATTTACATGTAGTATTTTTACATGTTCGTACTGCTACTTTTACTTCAGTGACGGATCTGAATACTTCCTCCATATACTCACAGTATGTGGACATGTGGATTCTTTTAAGACTTCACGTCCACAGAAACAGTTTAGATAACAAGGGTAAACTGGAAGTCTTTATTCACAGCAGGAGAAGAAAATATTATCATGTCCAAAATAAGAGTCAGGTCTGAAACACATCTGGTAAAGTTCTCCTGTCCCTGACTGGGGAAAACTACAGATTACTTGCTGTATATAATATAGTATTTATATAAGTATTTTTATAATGTAAATATGACGTACAGGTTGGTCATTTAAAAGTCAGCTCCTGCCTTCAGCCTCAGGCGTGAGTGTGTGGGAGTCAGTGAACATTACAGGAGAAAGGGCGTCTTATCATGTTGGACGTCCAACTTTTGCAATGTGCAGCTTTCTTATCTTCCCTTTTCTTTTTCTTTTTAAATCTTTCTTACAACCTGAAGTTTTACCAATAAATTCCCTGGGAGAAATCCAGACACTGCTGCTGCTGTTTCCAACACACAGACTTTTCCGCGTCTCCCGGTAAACTCACAGTGTGTCCAACACACTGCTCTGAGCTCTGAGCTTGGTATTTCTCTCACACTTACTCACTATTTTTTGACGGACCTCATCCTCTGACCCACAGCCCTCCCAGCTCAGCTCAGCTCGGCTTGGCTCAGCTCGGCTCAGCTCAGCTCGGGGAGCTTTTCTCTTGCCTGGTTGCCCATGACCTGCAGTAGAGTTTTTCGACCTCCTCTCCCACTCAGAGAGAAAAAAAAAATCCTTCCTCAAACAGAAGCATTCATGGTTTGGTTGTTATTAAACCCACAGGACAGACAGAGACTGACTTATCCACTTGGAGCGAAGGCCGGAGCAGGAGCACAGCACTTTGGACGGGGGGGGCTGTGCTATATAATGTAGTGTTGTATGGTATATTAAGCTACACCGCTGAGTCTATGAGTATAACAGGAGGCAAAGTCACTGCAGGTGAAAGGAAAAGCTTCATACTACTAAAAACAAACAACCGGAAGTCAGTTATTGTAGCTTAGCTGCTAATTCGTCTATTATCAACACGGTTAGCAGCTGCAGCAGCAGCTAAACTTCCCGCTCCTTCTCGGAGTCATAACTCAGTCACATCTGAACACAGACACACGATACACATATTTTTAGATTCGGTGTGACTTACGTGTTCCGGTCGTGTCAAAGTCGTTCCCGTCCGACACGAACAAACGTCCATAAATCCGCGTAGAAATCGTAGAAAAAAAGAGCTTCCTCCACAGGTTCAGACTCTGATTCAGTAACTTGTCTGTACATACACTGACACTGCACGGCAACCGGAAGTGCTAACAGCTAATTCGGTACACTTTTAATGTTGCTAATGTTCCGAAATGAGCAAGTACCGGCTAAAGATGTGTAGCTGAAGTTGTGGCCGGAGCTAACTCCTTATTCCTCTGAACTCTTCGTCTTCTTCGTCTTCTTCGTCTTCTTCGTCGTCTTCTTCGTCTTCGTCTTCTTCGTCTTCTTCTTCGTCTTCTTCGTCTTCTTCTTCTTCGTCTTATTGATGGATCGCTAACAATGTAAACGGTGCGTACCCCCACCTGCTGAATGTGTGTAGTCACCTGAAGTGGACTATCTCCATAGCAACATTATCTTCCTGTTTACATCCCCCAGTGTCCCGGGATTATGGGAACTGTAGTTCCAAAACATGATTAGATAGATAGATAGATAGATAGATAGATAGATAGATAGATAGATAGATAGATAGATAGATAGATAGATAGATAGATAGATAGATAGATAGATGTAATTTTAGAATAGCCAAAAAATATAAAATGAATGTCAAAATTTAAAAAAAAAAAAAATTTATTGTTGTAAAAAGTCTTAATTTACCCAGAATTCACTGTGCCACACACTGTGACTTAAGAGAGTCAAGAACAACACTGCTTTATGCAACAGATGAACTTAGATCTATGAAGTGTGACTGTTATATCTGTTGTATGTGTGTGACACCAGCCCCAGGTCAGAATCACAACATCACATGACTGTAGGCTAAAAATAAAAAATAAGTCAGTTGATCATATGGATACAGGTAAAAAAAATAATTCTCATTAAGTCATAAATATCTAATCCCATAGAGAAATACTTTAGATTTTACCCAACTTTTAAATGCCAATGTGGCTGAAAAGCAACTGTATTTACAGTCTGTAATTACAAGTGTTGCATGTGACTGATTCCAAGGTATTTAAACCTCCAACCTATTTAAAGGTGGAGTTATTTAACCACGCATCAATGTAAATCAGGAATCTTAAAAGTATCGGAGGTAATGAAAGCTCGCTGCGAGGCTGAGAGACTTGGGAAATCTAAATTACTTGTTATAATAAAAACAAACATGATTAGATGAGGAAAAAAGTATAAAGACGAGCTGATAGAGTCATTTATCTAAACAACGAGGAGTTATTAAATCAGATTTATGGAGAGAGACATTTCCTCCTAAATTAAAATAATCCACAGACTCAACAAGCTTAGAGGCCTAACACATTTACAGGCTTATTAAAGATGCCTATCAAGAGTGATCGACCTCCGAATCCAATGAAAACATCCGCTGGTCTGTCCGGCCTGGACCTGATTGTCGTCTCTGGATCTCTTTACACTGCAGCGTAGCCAGATTTCATTATCATCCTCATCTGTGCTCTATTATATATCAGCTATTTCCTTCCGCACAGGCATGGGATTTCTATTTTGATATGCGTTTGGATTTAGAAAAGTTGAGCTGCATGTGAATGTGTGTGTGTGTTTGTGTATATATGTGTGTGTGTGTGTGTCTATGTGGCTTATATTCAAGGTTAATAGTCCCAGTGCTCTCCTATCGTGGAAGTCTGCAAATCATTATCCAGTCTCTGCGGCAGCATACCCAACAACAAGCCTCTTGAGGACAGAAACAGCAACATATGGCTGATTTTCACATATTTAATCCTTCATATATTTCATATTTCTCATCATACATGCTCTGCATTTGTTTTTTCTACACCGCCTGTGGCTATGTGTGGTTGTTTGACCTCCATTCTCTGTGTAGATTCATGATTATATTCTATTTTCTTTGCGGTGTCCTGGTGCTGTTGACGGCTGGGATGACTCACCGTACATGTGGGAATCATTAAAGTTTCAACATATGTTAAAATCAGCATTTTCTTTTAAAGTAGCTCTGAAGTATCATAAAGGAATGAAACTCAGTGATGACGGATGAGAGGAATTTTCAACTTGTAATGTAACTGATGCATCAGATAAAGAATTGAATACATTAGTAATGTCTTCCTTTTTTCTTCAAGGATCCTCTTGTGATTGTTCCACGGCGTCCTTCACACATTCCCAGGGTTCCTCAGCTCTAAAAACCATTAGCATACCAGTCACTAAACTTCACATGGAATTGATTTTAAATGGGGAGGGGCAGGGGGGTGGTACAGTGTGGTCTTGGTACATTTGCTCTGTACCCGAGATAAATCAGCTGTCGTTCTTTTTATTCTCCTCCGTCTTTATTCAGAGTTAATGCGATGCAGGAATGTGCTTCGTCCCGCTGAGTTCTGGGGACGCAGCTCGTTGCAGGCGGTTCTGCTGAAGTGGCCACGACTCCACCCTCGTCACACATGCAGCCCGACTGAGTCACAGGGTATTTCTGCTGTGTTTCCCTCTGGCTGCTCTTTAACATAAAGCACTGGGCGCTTTAATACTTTGCAACCTGCTGCTGCATTTGATCTTTTCCTTTCAGTGTGATCACTTCCTGTCTGAGTTACCAAGCTACAGTGAAGGTCTCAGTGTCTTTATGAGTGGTTTTTATACGTCACCACATATCAGAGGAAAATACACATTGTAATACACTGAGTTATTATCCATAAACTTCACTTTGTTTTGTCCTTAACATCCAGTGATCATCTTAGCTTTGTAGTTTTGCCCCTACACCAAGCAACTGCCCTCGCTGGGGGGCATTACCAGTTAGCCGTCTGGCTCTGCTGTGGTACATGTACTGTAAACTAAAGATAATCTAATGCTGACATTCTGACAACAGACATTCTGGCAGGTGGTATCGTTCCTGTAGCGTCAGTTTCTGCTGGAGTGATTTTTTAAACAGATATTTGCTTCTGGTTTGTTTTGTATGTGTCAGTTGTGAGTTCCACTGGCTGTAAAAGTTTTTAAGTTGACCTGGCTTTGGAAGATCTAGATGACCCAGACTGACCTGTCCAGTTTGATGATTGTGCGTTCGCCCGGTCTGTGTTAGTTGTTCTGTAAAGAAAGTCCTGTTTTCTGTCTACAGGAGCATAACGGACAGATCTGAGAAGGCTGGATGTTCTTTTACAAATCCAAGTCAAGTCTCAAGACTTTGAGCAAACTGCAAGTCAAAAAGCTGTCCATCAGAGGTGGTGCTCAGAAGAGCGATGTCCCAGCAGTGATGTCACAAGGTCCTGGAGTACACCTGGACATCACTGCAGCCAGGTAAGAAGTTCAACCTTTGGAGATCAGTGAAATATTGATGAGGGATTTTACAAGAGTCTAAACCAGGTCTCAGGTCTATAGCTCTGGTATCGAACGTGTTTATGTGTCACCTCTGAAAGGACATAATGAGTATTTTTAGTTTTATTTTGAAGGACGACTTTTAAGGCTCTGAGCACTTCCACCACTGAGAGCAGAGATCAAGTCAAGTCCAGTAGCTGTAACTGACAAATAATAAATATTCATATTCAGCCCACAACCATCTGATCCAGATTAATCTCCGCCCTGACTAAGTCTCAGGTTCATGATTTATCCGCTCTGCTCCACAGAGCGAGTCGAACAAGCCGGACCTGAACGCCCCACGTTAGGGTCATTAGCTGGGAAGCTGCGGCCAGGGCAGCACCATGTGGGGGTTGACTCACAGTCTGTCCTCCTGCACCACAGGCCCTCTGTGATGCCTCACCCCCATGAAAGGCTCCCTATTGACGTGATGAATGGCCTCGGCCTCGCGCTGCGGCGGCGCTAGGGCACAGCGAGTCACGGCCGGTCGGGTCCGAGCGTGGTTTACACATGAACATAGTCGTCCTAATATACACCCACACACAGCAGTGGGTTAACACACTTAGAGCCTACTTAGCTGAGCAAACTCTACTGAAGAATCTATTCACATGTCTCAGTGGGTAGAGTTGTCGGCCATGTTGGTTTATTTAACTAAAGGCTTCTCAGACTGATGAAGATCCAGGACTGAGAGAGAATTTAATGCATTTTCTTCTTTATTAAGTTCATTCTTGTTCATTATACAGCTTCAAAACTCACTATAAGGGACAAATAATGACTTTATCCTTTTCAAAAAGGGGCAAAATATTATTGATTGTGCTCAAAAAGGAGTTTTTATCATTTAACAGATTCAGAATCAGACGTATAAACAGACTGGTTCACTGCAGGGTCCCACACTTTTATTCTATACTCATGTCTTTTCTATTTTTTATTTATATATTATAGCATAAGTACATATTTTCATATTTTATGATTATATTTGATCTTTATTTTTTATCTTTACCTTTATAATCTACTTCCTATTCTCTTTTCTTTGCTGAGGGAGAAGCTGTGACCCAATTCCTCCCTGGAATCAATAAAGAATTCTGATTCAGATTATTATCATTATCATTAGTCAAGTCAGGTCACATTTATTTATAGAGCACAATTTGACCGAAGTGTTTGTACAGAATGAAATCAATATAGCATCAGAATACAGTCTAAAAGTCTTTTATGTGATGTTGATGTCCATATCGCATTTATATCGCTTTTACTGTGTGTGTGTTTCTATACGGCATCTGCTCCTTCTAATTGTCCTTATTTCTATTGAAGCATATCATTTGTCCTCCCTCCATGACTCGACCTTATGTCTGTCCTGCTTTTGATTCATTTGTCTGTTCTGTTTTTGTTCTCCAAGCCTGGGTGTGAAGGAATCAGTGGAGGGGGCGGGTCAGATAGAGTCACAGTGTAGAGGCTGCACCAGTGAAGGTGTGGTCGCCCTGGAGCTTAGATTTATATCAGTGTCAGATATTATCAGAAACCAAACGGTAATTCGGGCTAATTCTGCTTCAGCTAATTCATCCATGATAAAAACAACCGACAGTTCTGTTACAGTTTGACTTGATATGAACTATTTTCTTTTTGAGACTTTCAGGTATTTCTCCTGCCTTGTGGCCTCATTTCTTTTCCTCCTTCCAGAAAATCCCTACAACAAAAAAAAAGGAGCAGCACAATAAATCAGCCCTTTACTCTCCACTGGGTTTTCATTCTGCACTGTTTGCACAAGGTGTGCACAACAGGAGTGGACGCCGGGTCTCTGGTCTCAGCAAAAACACTTGTGGTTGGGGTTAAGGCTCCACACCCAGGAGCCAGCGACACACACACACACACACACACACACACACACACACACACACACACACACACACACACACACACACACACACACACATATTCACACATACATATTCACACATAACATGCATGCACGCTCACATACTTTCAAGCCGCTCAGTGTTTTTACATGTGAACTCAGGTTCTGCTGAAGTGATGGAAAAAAACTGTCGCACACATTAAAAATAGAGGAAACAGTGCTGTAAAGAAGAATGGAGGGAGGCTGCAAGAGACAAAAGATCAGGAGCTAAAGAGAAGATCCCTCCCCTCTGATCTGCTCTGAAGTTGGTGTCTGACTTGTATCAACCTCCTGAGTCAAATAGTTTCTGTGTTCCAGTCGTGCTGCGCTCCAATAAAACATGACATATGAGAATCATTAGGTTATTTTGGTCACATGTAAGCACTGGCCTTTTAATTATGAGCAGGTCCTCTCTTTCAACTTCTTCCAAGGTTGAGAAGTTTGTGGGTGGATGTGGTCAAGGAATCTGCTTCTGAAGCATGCTGGGAGACCGTCTGAGGACGACAGCAGACACCAATTAAAGGACATTTCCTGATCTCTGTACTCAGCAGTTTAAAGCTCCTCCAGTGTAAAGGTCTGTGTCCATGTGTAGTGTGATTATAGATCAGCTCTAGCTTCTATATTAATACTGTGAAAGTATCAAAGCCTCAGTCCACAGAGAAATGCACACAGCCTGTATTCAGAAACTGAGCCTTAAAACCAGCCGTCAGGACTTCTGGAACTTTGTGATGTCACAACAAAGCAGTCACCAAGCCCCGCCCACCTGGACCCACCATCCAAACCTTGCAGGATTTGGTTTCTCTGAGTGTTTTTACCTGAAATCTGCTTTATTTTTATTGGATCACTCAGAAAACAGTCAGCTAATCCGAAGACAGGCTCAGAGCCTCCTCTCTTCTGATTGGCTCACCGACCTGTTGTTACTAGAGCTGCAGAGAGAAGCCTGAGAGAGGAGATGTAAAACTACACTGAGATGGTTTTTATATCTTCTGATGGATCAACACTTCAACTTCAACTTTTAATAAACACCTGAATTATCTTCTCAACCTGTTTTGTATCAATGAAATATCCTCCGATGAAAACGTAGTCTGATCCGTCTGCCTGCACCCATGCACCTCTCACTGACCTGTCGGCAGGCTGATGAAACCAGAAGGAGAGTTCAGAGGTCAAGGGGGGCGGTCAAAGGTCGTTGCGTTTATGAATGCTGGCCAAGACTGAACCTGCTGCGTCAACAAGAATTCATTGGGGTCGGGATGTGGCGGCGGAGTGAGAGAGTTCCTAACACAGCAGAGCAGAGATGATGTTGGAGATATCAGGATACATGGTTGAACTGCTCCTGAACTTCATACGTTTCTGTATCAATGTCAAGTTGATGATGAAACTCCGAGGCGTGGCCCCCCCCCCACATCCACTGACCCCCGACCACCTTAAAACCGGGCATGTAGCAGGCTGCCATTCATCCACACACCACTCGCTGCTTTATGGGACATTTGAGATTCATCACGAAATCTGAGCGCTGACTCAAGATGTCAGCGAGGTTTCAGACAAGTTACTCTGCCCGTGTAACGCCTTTGAACGCAGCATGTGAGACGCAGATGGCTGCAGGCTTGTGTGTGGGGGTGTCAGACTCAGTGAGGAGTTGCATTTTAACAGGACGAGGGTGGTGCTGGAAAAATGTTGCCAAAATGTCTCTTTCTAAAACAAAGTGTCCTGATGTTTTCCTGAGCTGTGACCTTTTCCCATGCTACGTGCGAACAGCCAAACCACGTTTATAGTTCATCTTAACAAAGAGACAAAGAGTTAAAACTCTGCTGTCTCTTTTCCAAGCTCTTCCTGGATCCGCCTCGCCACCGTTCGCAGTTTCTTTTAATTCTTTCCAGCTGTGAAGTTGCTCCGTCGTTTCCTCTGTGCATTGTGGGACGAGAGTGTCCACCAAAAACATACTTTGGTTTTGTCGGTTTTCCAGCGTTAACACGTACTCAGTCACCCAGTTTGAGTTTGCACAGCGTGTCCTGCAGCCAGCTCGCTCTGAGACCTGCTGAGCCACCATGTCGTACAGCTCCAGAAGATGAAGACGTTTATCGTCATCATCATTAGATGGAGTGGGCTGCTGGATGCTGAGGTGAGCGGCTCGCCATCAGCTGCACATGTCAACTCCACATGATCCAGATGTTAAAAACTGCAGCTTAAACCTTGTGCATCTGCTTCTCTCCTGCCTGGTGCATGTGCAGCTGAATGTGGACGACTGCTGATGATGATGATTTCACTGGTTTGTCTGAAGGTCACGAAGGTCTGTAATAAAGAACCATCCAGACCGAAGTAAAATACGTGGCGGCGTCAACAGCTGGCAGAGCTGGGAATGATTTGCCCTCTGGCTCGTTCAGAGTGACCGGTCTGTGCAGAGGACGACAGTGACTTTATACACAGCGAGGGTAATTACAGAGCAAACCACAGACTTGTGTCGAGAGCCCGAGGCGTCTTGTCACACTTTTTACTTTCACCTCAGTGTCTTGGCCTCAGTGCATCACAGTCACTCATTTTACACATTAAATTAAACAATAAATCTCGTTTACAGATGTACACTCTTTAGATTTTAGTACTCACTTTAATATAGTTATAAATGGTTCAGTACACAACGTGCTTTTGTGACAAGTTGCCCCATCACAGGGTAAGAAACACCTGAACCATCAAACTCTTCACCTGAACTCTTCCCGTTGTCCGTCTTTCCTTCTTCGTTTTCTTCCCTCTGCTTGAAAATTCCTACAAAAACAAGATATTTTATGATTATTTATATTTTCTAATTAAAGGCTTATCATAAATTTCAAACACTTTATCATATAAAACTACTTCAAATGAAAAATCAACCTGAACAACCACAGAGGTGATTTGTTTCAACCCTCTGATACGGCCCATAGGAGCGTCTCCTGAGTACAGCAGCAAGCGTACTGGACCTTGGTTGTCATGGTTACAATAATAACAACAAACGGTGATGGATAACAGAAACAACATGGGAATCGAACACACGGCTCTCCTGTGTCACATTCATCCATCCACCACCTCCTCCTGACGTGGACTTTGTCTCTCTTTCTACTATGTCGCCGACACTTTTCCCTTCGCTCCTGTCATCATTACTACGACCACTAGATGTCGCCTAGCAACAAAACCTAACTATGATGTCACAATAACCTGCTGCACAGAAGACCTGTGGGCTTTTTTATTTTATAGGACAGTCTCACTTTGTTTGTTGTTATTTCAAAATTCAATCTCTTCTTGTGAAACAAAATATCACGAGTGCTTACGTCAGCATGCCTCAACCAGTTTTAACCAATCAGGTGAAGAGGGCGTACCTGTGGAGCCAGAAGCTAAACAGGAAGTACATGTGTGCTAATGCTAGCTTTAGTCCAGGACTTTGGTTCAGGAATCAAAATTCACCTTTTCTCTCCTCTATCACGAGCAAAAGTTAAACCAGTGAACACACTTATGAATCCAAGTTCAGTTTAGATTTTGTACTTTCAGGGTTGATTAGTTTGGAAACTGTTCTCACCTCAGCCACACTGATGCAGGTCATATGTCAAGAGTAAAATGACTTCAGATCACTTACAGGAACATGTAACTGTGTGTGTTTTTAGATAGCTGCCTCTGGTTTTGGAGCTGTGATCATCCCGACATTCATAAAACAATCAGTGCTCTGTGTAACATCTTCTCTTTGTTCTGACCCAGATCACATGATCGTGATGGCTCTCTGTCCTGCAGCGGTTCTTATCCACTGACATCAGGAGCAACTCAGGATGTAGTGCTGAGGCTTTCCTCTCTCATCCAAAAACCTTTCTATCCAGTAGCAGCTTCACTGTCTGGGGAACCTGCGTGTGAAGTCAGCAGTGTCTATTGTTTCCTAGTTGCAGCTCAGCAGCTTGTAGCTGCAGAGCCTGAGTCCCAGTGATGGTGTAAATAAACAGCTGACATCCTCCTGTTCCTGGTGGTTTAGAGGCAACAGCCTTTAACTCTTAATTGTTTTGACTTTTAATTGTTTTAGCGTTGTTGTTTTGTTTTTTTTAGCATCTCTTCACCAAAGTCTAGCAAGGAATATATATTATTATTTCCAGCTGTTTCAAATCATCTGCACCAGTATGGAGCCATAAAAAAGAAAACAAATGTAAAAGTATAAGAAATATAAACAGGAATAAATAACTAAATTAAAAAATGTGTAAATATAAAGTGAAATATACAAAGAATAAAAATGCTTTTACCCATTGTTCTTGCTTTTACCTTATTACTACTGTTTTTACTTATTGCTTTTGCTTATATTTCCAATTTTCTAAACTTATTCTTTTATTTATTCCCCAGCTTTTATTTACACATTTATTTTCATTTTCTTTTATAGATGTTTTTGTTTTGGCACTCCTGTGACTCCGTACACTTGAAGCACGGCTGCTGCATGATTTATTATGTTTTGTACAGGCAGAGTTAGTGTGGATTTCATTCCCTTTTCTATGAATTAGCAGCTGTACATTTTGCTGTGGCGGAGGTCGAGTCCGTGCAGTGCTTTGCCTCTGCAGTGACAGTGGATGTGGCTCAGACCGAGCGGTTTACTTTTCTTTACTTAGGCTTTAATTACAAGCCAAACTGGGAAACTTTTCTTAGAGGAAATGGAAAGAGCCATCATAAAAGAGCAAAGACAGTCATTGCAATTATGTTATTCAGGCTTTTTCTCACTATAAACAGTTGGACGGACAGAAAATGGATGGTCAGCCTCTGAGTTTTAAGTATACACCAGCACTGTGTTTCCCCTCTAAATCGACTGTTTCTGCAAACTAAAAATAAGAAGCGGCCCTCTGGAGGTGGATGGGAAAATGTGGTCCACTTGGAGGATATCATGGTGGGGAGGGATGGGGTTTAGGGGGCGTTTCTCTCTTGGCTTTAAAGGAGGAACTTGACACTGAGGCTGATTATGGTCATTTCTTCTTCTCTTCTTGTGTCCAGCGGGGGGGGGGGCAGAGTGTTTAACTGTCTTTAAATGTACTTTTCTTCATGTGCTATATTTCAGTGAAACCTAAAACCAGCTCAGCTCAGTGCGCGGGCACAGAGGGAGAGAAAGAGAGAGAGAGAGAGAAAGAGAGAGAGAGAGTTTTGGTACAAAGGCATTTTCTAGTGAAAGGGGGGGGTGTTTGCAGACTGAACTGGCAACCCGTCAGTCCCGGGGCAGGTCCTGCCACTGCGTCGCCAAGAGTCCGGAGGCTTGAGGTTTTGTGTGGACATTTCTGGGAAAACCTCCAAAAGCTCAGGCTTGCCAAGCAGAACCTGGGAGGAAGAAGAAGAGGAAGAAGAAGGAGGAGAAGAAGAGGAAGAGGCGCGTTTTCCTGGGCAGACTGAGCGCAGGTTTCCACTGAGGTTCAGATCTAATCTGCTGCGTGAAGTCGGAAGGTCTCTCCTTCCTGCTCCCGGAGGATCGACTCTCAGTTTACAGCGGGAATAAAAACAAGGACCGAGGATTAATTGGAGGCGTTAATGAGTCATTAGAGTGAAAGCGCGTGATTTTTGGAGATGTGACGTGGTCCAAAACTTTTCGACAGACTTCAATCATTTTCTCCGGAGGGGGGGGAATCACTTGAGAGTTTTTGGATGCGCGTGTGTCAGAGATGATCTCTGCTCCTCATCTCCGGGGATTATACGTGAAGACGGAAGTGCTGCTGCTGCTGCTGCTGAGATGAAGCTCTGGATTTAACATCGAACTTCTTCTCTCCTCCGCCGTGTGTGTGTGAAGTAAAGAGCGGTCAGTGAAGTGGACCCCCAGCCCCCCCACCCCCACCCCAGTATCAGGAGGCATGCTCTGAGAGAGATCGCTGTCAGAGCAGCCTGTCGCGCGCACGCTGTGCGCCTCCATCTGGAATTAATTGATTAACGACCTCAAATGCGCTAAAGACGCGCCGGGATCTCGGTCCACCTCTGGATCTTTATCTGCCCCTCACTGAGTGTTGAACCTTGTTTCTCTGACACCTCGCCAGGATGAGGGCTGCTGTTCTCGGCGTGGCTCTCGTGTATCTGCTGACCTGGACAGGAGAAGCCGACAAACAGACTCATCTCAAGCGGGTGCAGCTGCACCGACGCGTCAGACCGGGACATGCCCAGGTGGGCTCATCGGACAGGGAGCGCCTGGTCGGACGTTTGCGCCCCGGGTTCGGTTCGGCTATCTCGGTGCACAGCAACGCGAACGGGGGAGATGTAGAGGCCGATGAGGGTGTTCCAGCAGCCGCGCAGGGCAGGAGGGCAGTGGTGCCAAGGAGAGGGGCGGCCGGGCGGATCGGCCTGCCCAGTCAGCCGGACATGCAACAGGATGAGGGCGCGCCGGGGGCGAGGGCAAGGGTCGCGAGGATGCCCAGCAGCTCCGGGTCACCGAACCTGCTGGCCAGTTTCGCGGGGAAGAACCGCGTCTTGGTGATCTCAGCTCCTCACGACTCAGACGGCTACTACAGGCTCATGATGTCACTCCTCAAACCGGATGTGTACTGCGAACTGGCCGAGCGACACGTCCACCAGATCGTGATGTTTCATCAGGAGGGAGAGATGGGGGGCAAGGTGAGGAGGATCACCACGGAGGGGAAGGTGATGGAGGAGCCGCTGGACACAGCTCTCATCCCCAGACTCATGAGCTTCCTCAAACTGGAGAAAGGTGAGGGGGGGGGGGTTAGAGGGGGGGGACAGTAGTCAACATGTTTCCTGTTGTGGTGACCAGCCTGAGCTTCAACATCTGGGTAAGCACATGACCAAGTACCTGATCATATCTATATCCTGTGTTGTGACCCTCAGGTAAGTTTGGGATGGTGCTGCTGAAGAAGACCCTGCAGGTGGAGGAGAGGTACCCCTACCCCGTGAGGATGGAGGCCATGTACGAGGTGATCGACCAGGCGCCCATGAGGAAGCTGGAGAAGCTCCGGCAGAAAGGCTTCGTCCAGAAGTGTAGAGGAGCAGGTGTGGAGGGTCAGGTGGAGGAGGGCACGCTCACAGGTGAGAGGAGGGGGTTGTGTTTTCACAAATGCAATGGAGGGAAATGTTGTTTGTGGTTTTCACTGCAATAAAGAGTCAAGTCAGCATCGACATCTCCCTCCAGGAAGCTCTGTGTTTCCTCATCACTCTGCTGCTGCCACAGAAACACTCTCAGGGACTATTTCATCACCAGAAAGTAGTTCCAGTGAAAAACGATGACAGTGTTTTTTGGTTAATCCAGAGTTGAGGAGAAAGAAATGAGCAGCACAAACAAAATGTCATCTATTTCCACTGCACTGGGGGTAAAAGACTCAGAGTAGATATCTAATAACAAGTGAGGAAATATATTTAACACATGATCTGAAGCTTTATCAATAATGAGGAAAAAAGATTCATTCTAAAATAAAATATTTATAGTAGAATTTACAACAATGTAAAAGTTTACATTTCTAGTAATTTGTCTCATGTAATGAAACCTTTTACCTGATTTCTGTGTGTGTGTGTGTGTGTGTGTGTGTGTGTATACCAGTAGACACACGTATAGAAAGAAAACCAGGGAAAAAGATCCTAAGGAAGCCCATACACACAACAACAACCACCACCACAGCTACCACGACTACACGACCAACCACAACAACTACAACCACCACGACTACAACCCGGCCCACCACCACCACAACCAGAGCCACAACAACAACAACCAAACCCACCACTACCACTACCAGAAGAACCACCACCACCACCACGAGAAGACCCACCACCACCACCACCCAGAGACCGACCAGAGCCCACACCACGGCCCTGTGGCTCCCGGCCCCCAGAACCACTGCTGACCCTTACTACGACAGCCGCAGAGAGAGGGAGAGGTACCCGGCTAAAACCACGCCGGCCGGAGACAACCGCACCGACAAGGACCACAGAGACCCCCACAGCCGCAAGCTGGTGCCCGCCACACACAGGCCCTCCAAGATCAAACCCACCAAGAAGAAGAACGGAGGAGAGAAGGTGATTTGGTGAAAGTGGAAATCCATATTTTCCTCTTCTCCTGTTTTATTTTGAAGTGTTGATCCATCAGAAGTTATAAAAACCATCTCAGTGTAGTTTTACATCTCCTCTCTCAGGCTTCTCTCTGCAGCTCTAGTAACAACAGGTCGGTGAGCCAATCAGAAGAGAGGAGGCTCTGAGCCTCTCTTCTGATTCTGGATGGAGATTTAATAATTGATCCAGCTGAATTCCCTTTTATCTGTTACAACTTTGGTGCTAAAACATCACTTTTTGGGGGTCGTTATGCTTTGGAAATCAATTAACAGCGTACGTATCTTTATCTATGCAGGTGTTGACTAACGAGTACGAGGACAAGTACGAACCCAGCAGGCCGACGGTGGGGGATCCAGATGAGACCGAAACCTTCACGGACAGTAGTCCCACGAAGAAGGTCAAGGGCAAGCACAATAAGCACGACAAGAAGAAGAAGAAGACCGAGAAGGCGGCCAAGAAGGCAGAGAGGAGAGGAAAGGCGGGAAAAGAGGGGAAGATCGGGGGAAAGAAAAATGGAAAGAAGCTGTTGAAGTACCCCGAGAAAGAGGACTACCCGAAACCCACTAAGAGGCCAACGCCCCCTCCGAAGGGATCTTTGACCTCCTTCCTGGACTACTTTGAGAACAGGAGGCGGCTGCTGGTGAGAGCATGACATAACAGTCAGTTCATAAAAGGCTCACTTACTCTGTTGCCTGGCAAAGCTCCTGTTTCAGGCTCCAGCCAGAGGGAAATATTTGTCCTCAGATACAGTAGCATTATGAAACCACACACACACACACACACACACACGCACACACGCACACGCACGCACGCACGCACACACACACGCACGCACCACCTTTAAAGGTTTGATCAATTTCACATTTTAGCTTTTTGCTGCCTCTCAAAGAGTGAGAGAAAATTAATACTACTCTCATATCTGTTCAATATAACAGCTTGTTAGCCTAGCTTAGCATATAAAGCTGGAAACAGGGGGGAAACAGCTAATTCATTAATACATTTTAGCTTGCAAGGCACAGTCACTTCCTGCCAGATAACCAGGAAGTGACTATGCTGTTGTTTTTACATTCTCACAAATGAAATACCACATGCTAATTAGTTAGCTTAGCATTGCTAAGAAGTGGGTTTTGTTACCTTTGAACAGAGCCTAGCTAGCCCTGTTTCAAGTCTTTATGCTAAGCTAAACTAACTGGCTGCTGGCTACAGACTTGAAAGTGGTATCAATCTTCAAGTCTAACTCTCACAGCACTTAAAGCAAATAAGTCTATTTCCCAAAATGTCAAACTTTTCCTTGTAAATTTTCAGCCTTTTCTACATCAGAAGTGACTGGAGCTTTTAACAAAAGTCTTTTTCTCTTCCACCAATTACACGTGATTATTTTTTCACAATAAGAGGCTCTAAGCCAGAGAAGTAACAGAGCTAATCAGAGAAGTGATTCAACAGAAACCATTAAAAATCACAGTCATAAATTTTTGACAGAGCTGCTTTGTGTTGAGTTTTTCTTGTCAGAGATGTGAAGCTGGACGTACAGTCGTCACCATCCTGCATCATTTTACAAGAAATGCTCCAATCAGAGGGAGTTTGTTTTCCAAAACAGAACTGGAAAGTTAATTCTCAAAGCCAAATATTTTAACATCTGGATAACTAAACTATTTTTCATTAATTTTTACAAACCAGAAAATTCCTCCCATGCTTCGAGGCAGCAAATTGTTCACTTGTTCCCCCCTTTTTATATTCTACAATGCAGCATGTAGTATATAAATAGGAACAGACTACGTGGAGCAGCCATCCTCCAGCAATCTGAGAGGCTGCACATCTGTATGCTGACAGACTGTGTGTCTCTGTTCTGCAGCGAGTATAGATTCTTATCACTGCAGTGCTGTGAGCAGCCTGTGAAAGTTGCAGGTTAATGTAAACACCACCTCTGCAGCACACTGTGCGTGTGTGTAATGTGTGTGTGTGTTTCATTGCATGTACCTGACACGCTAACCTCTACCTCCCTCCCTGCAGCTGATTACGTCCCCCAGTGAGGAAAACAGTATGTATGTTCAGCAGAGGGATGAGTACCTGGAGTCTGTGTGTGAAATGGCCATCAGGAAAGTCTCCATCATCACCATCTTTGGCTCCCTGACCAACTCCACCATGAAGATCGACCACTACCAGCTGGGTTAGTAGCTCCCAGTTCAACTTGTGACAAAGAAAACTTCAGGTATTCACAGATAGGTACAGGTGATTGGCAGTTCTCTCTCAGGCATCCAGCTCTTCCATCTTGTAGCAAGTTGGATTTTCTAAATATTTTCGATTGTCGGCTAAATCAAGGCACAGATTTCAGGCTCATTAAGAAGCCCAGTTTACATGAACACGACAAGCAGGAGACACAGGTAAGCTCAAAACAATATTTATGTTGCAAAATATATATATATTTGTACAAAAACAAAAACACAGAAACCAAAAATATGGCCACTTCCATTAGTTTTCCAATATGCAAAATTGCAAGGAAAGGGGAGAAAATGATAATGCAGTCCAGGCTGTGAAAATCAGTTCATTTTACCACTTACTGTGGAATTGAGTTCATGTGCCTTGTCCTACCACAATGTGGAACTGAGGTTCATTTTCTTTATCCAGGGTAGCCTGCCATCAAAGGTGGGTGATGATGATGATTCCTGCCATCACAATCCAGACCAGTTATTCTATTAGAAACCTGACCTATAAAAAGGCCACAACAAAAGTTAGAACTTCCAGTTTCTAATCTCAGGGTGTTAAACATGTTGTGATTCTCAAACTTTGACGAAAGGTAATTGCTCATTTGAATTATAATTGTGTATAATTGTGACTGTGATAAATTACAAAAAAAACAAACAAAAAAAAACAGAACAGAACAGAAATACACAGGGCTAAAAATAAAAGCCCTATCCCAGTTTCATAGTTTTGCATTCACTTAGAACCAATCCTTAAATTGTCAATTTCCCTATGGGAGTTCTACATTGTTAGCTAGACTAAATAATTTCATCACAACGTGCTAATGCTAACCGTTATGTTAGCGGGACTACAGTCATTTCATCACAACGCGCTAATGCTAACCGTTATGCTAGCGGGACTACAGTCATTTCATCACAACGCGCTAATGCTAACCGTTATGCTAGCGGGACTACAGTCATTTCATCACAACGCGCTAATGCTAACCGTTATGCTAGCGGGACTACAGTCATTTCATCATAACGCGCTAATGCTAACCGTTATGCTAGCGGGACTAAAGTCATTTCATCACAACGCGCTAATGCTAACCGTTATGCTAGCGGAACTACAGTCATTTCATCATAACGCGCTAATGCTGACCGTTATGCTAGCGGGACTACAGTCATTTCATCATAACGCGCTAATGCTAACCGTTACGCTAGCGGGACTAAAGTCATTTTATCACAACGCGCTAATGCTAACCGTTACGCTAGCGGGACTTAAGTCATTTGATCACAACGTGCTAATGCTAACCGTTAAGCTAGCGGGACTAAAGTCATTTCATCACAACGTGCTAATGCTAACGGTTAAGCTAGCGGGAACTATTTAAGAGACATCCCACAACGTTGTGTATTTATATAACTCACCACCGAGCGTCGGACGGTTAGCAAAAGACGTTGAGAGGGGAAAAAAAATTCTCCACAGTTGTTTAAGTTGTGACACTAACCAGCTAGCATGCGGTGTGAGGTCAAAGGAAGTCACCTGGCCTGCAGGTGTTCGGGAGTGGCTGAAAGAGAGCCGGTGGTTAACCATGGGTTACAATCTGTTTGGGCAAGTGCGTCCTTTGCTGAGTCACGCTCCCACTGTGAATAATTGTTTATGAGAAGCCAAAGTCTCTGTGGATGTTTTCCACGTTTTAATCTCACAGGGAAGAAGAGAGCTGTTGTTTGGTTTAGTGAGCAGCCAGTAAAAGTCTCACATATATGAAACTCATACATAATCAAAATGTCAGGTCTCACACAACTGGTCTTTATGTCCATGGACAATGATTTTCTGTCTCTTTTTTCTCATGTTAATATCTACAGATACATGAGACGCAAACTTCCCATTTTTCTTCCTTTTATTGGACTTTAATTGAACATTTAAGAGCTCCTACTTTTGACAGACATGGTTTTCTGATGTCTCTAACTACAGTAGTGGGTCCTGTTGTGTTGGTTGATAATTTAAAGCTCCATACTTTCTTCTTCTTCTGTGTTTTATTTGAAGTGTTGATCCATCAGAAGATATAAAAACCATCTCAGTGTAGTTTTACATCTCCTCTCTCAGGCTTCTCTCTGCAGCTCTAGTAACAACAGGTCGGTGAACCAATCAGAAGAGAGGAGGCTCTGAGCCTCTTTTCTGATTGGCTGACTGTTTTCTGACTGATCCAATAAAAAATATAGCAGATTTCAGGTAAAAACACTCAGAGAAACCAAATCCTGCAAGGTTTGGATGGTGGGTCCAGGTGGGCGGGGCTTGGTGACTGCTTTGTTGTGACATCACAAAGTTCCAGAAGTCCTGACGGCTGGTTTTAAGGCTCAGTTTCTGAATACAGGCTGTGTGCATTTCTCTGTGGACTGAGGCTTTGATACTTTCACAGTATTAATATAGAAGCTAGAGCTGATCTATAATCACACTACACATGGACACAGACCTTTACACTGGAGGAGCTTTAACTGTTTTATGTACTATGATGAGAAGTGTATTAACCAAAAATAATCACAAAATGCAACATTAATATATCATACATATTTACATATGCCTACAAGTCTATATCTACCTTTATACAATATGGGACCTTTAAAGACTGACATTAACAGTGGAAGGTATTCTGTCGTCTTCCTACACTGTAAAATATCTGCTATAACTTCAGTGATTCAATGGAAATTATTTGCATTATTTCAAGAATATTATGATTTTTTTCTATAGAATTACACAACTGCATTCTCACCACAGAATATTGGACATTTGTTGACTCTGCGTTCAGGGAAAGTTTTACTATGCAAAGGTTGAGGATATGAAGACCGAGGCTGAGAGAGGTGTCTGCTGCCACGTCCTCTGTCCTGTCCTTGTTTTACCTTCCTCACACGGTGTCAGACTGGAGCGATCTCTGCTTTAACAGTCAGGACGTACACTGACTCTGCCAAAGCCTGAGTCCTCGTCTGTGCAGGTGACACTTCTGATTCCCATGATCTTGACTTCAGTCTCTCAGTAACTTTTACATTACTTTGAAGTCGTATTTTTAGTGAAGAGAGTGGTTGTGTCAGATGAGTTCAGCAGCTGCTGAAGCATCACACGTATCAGGGGAGGAGGGGGGAACATCTTCCAGAAAACATACCTTCCTCGTGTATCATCCTCCTGTACAAGAGGGCAAGTCTGCCTCCTCTTATCTGGAGCTGATGTGTTAGCCAGAGACAGTTACATCATCACACCCACACACACACCCACACACACACACACACACACACACACACACACACACACACACACACTCTCAATGCAATTATGACTTAAGCTTTTAAAAATCCGCCCCCCTTTTTTCAAACTGAAAGGAAATGAACCGGGGGTGTTTTTACGAGAGGTGCTGTGTCATATTTTGAGACGTTTTACAGCCGTCTCGAACCCGAGGCTTCGGTTAGTGCGTGTTAACGTCAGGACGTGTAAACCCACTTTGTAAAAACTTTACGAGTGTGTGTCGCTCCACATGACGACGAGGTTTTATCCAGAAGGAATGCTGGAAAAAGAGCTGAGGTGACGTCGCCGCCCCCACCTATACTTACACTTTTGTTCCATCGACCAGCCAGAGGGTCTGTGTGTGTGTGTGTGTGTGTGTGTGTGTGTGTGTGTGTGTGTGAGCATATACTGTATACAAACAACTGGCTCTTTCAGTGTTGCCCCTCCCTCATTTTAGTGTGACTTCACAGTGTTTAGTCAGTAACATGTGCCGTGTCTCCTGTCTCCCAGAATGCTGCTGGGGTTTTCCTGATTTGATTGCTCATGCACATTACACATCACAGAGTGGGTGAAACCACCACCAAAACACACAGCTCTGTGGTCTGTGTGTGTGTGTGTGTTGTGCACATGCATGCACGGAGAGAGTGGTGATTAAAGGCTTTCGCTCTGGCCTGTGTAAACGCCAGCTACAGTAAATTTCGAAGTTATCCGACCCCGCCAGATCTCAGCGAATAAAAGCTGCTCTTTGTCGACTTGTCCCGGATTCACTCTGCGTGTTTCCATTCTGCTGCAGCGTCTCCTCAAACACGTCTTTCAAAGGAACATTGTTTTGAGTTTCACAGTGGAAAACGCAGTTTTACTGCTGATGTCTGAGACCGAACGTTCACACTGTGTTTGTGTTACTGTGGTTTGTTTGATGGAAAAAACGTATCGCCACGATTGTTCATCATTTCACATTAAAGACGTCTGACAGTCACGTTTCTTACAGTTTGTCTAACAGCTGTTATCTGTCACACAGTCAGAGGCTCATGAACAATAAAGGGTGTCAGATGTTTTTTGGAGCAAAATATCAAAGTAAAATCGGAGACGTACAAACTTTTACTCCTCAACAGAATTTACAGTAAATAAACAAACTGTCTCTCAGACTCTGACCTCTGCCTCTTCTCGTCTCCAGAGAACGACAAACCCATGAAGGGTCTTCGTCAGGAGGACCTGGTGAACCAGGATCTGATCACAGAGCTGAGGAAGGAGTTCAGCATGACGCACGACGACTTCTACATGATCCTCACCGACACCGACATGAGAGTCAAGGTAGAGACTCGCCCTCTGTACCTGTGGCTCGAACATAGAGGCTGGATCCTCTGAAGCCCGTCCAGGTTCTGTATGTCCTGTCTGGACCTGGACCGAGCTGGTCTGTCCTCCCACCGTCTACTGCATTCAGGAAACCTCTGTAAATTTGTAAAGCCAGGAAATATTAGGTGACCAGCTTATTATGGACAAAATTAAGGTTGAATAAAATGTATATTTAAGAAAAATAACGTTTTTAGCCACGTTAGCGACATCTGTTAACGCTGTTTACATGGCTAAAAACTTAATTTAAAAAAATATATACACTTTATTGAACCTTAATTTTGTCCATTTTAATCCCCAATTTAGTGAGAAAATAGAAATAATCACAAAATGCCACAGAGAAGAAAAAACAGACAAAATAAATAAAAGTTAAATAAAAAAAAACAAGAAGAACAAGAAGAAATAAATATTTACATTAAAATATTAGCAGACCGGAGAGATGCATGTGTTCTCATACACATTTACATAGGAATAGGCTTCAGGGGCCACGTCCTGTGAAGGATCCGGCCTCCACACCGAGACAGAGCTCCGAGTGTGGCGTGATATTTTAACAATCTCAACATGTTTTGAATCACATTTTCCCTCTAAGCCTGTTTTTCTGCTTTATTCATAGCGCTGCTGTTGGTCTTACACTCGTGTATTTACACTTCCACCGCACATCTGCCCAACACTTTCATCCTCTCTCTCTCTTTGAAGGCGGACTGACCCGTCCTCACACTGCCAACACGCTGCCTTCACTGAAACACTGTTTTAATTCACACAACATGACATTTGCCCAACACCTGTGTGTGTGTGTGTGTGTGTGTGTGTGTGTGTGTGTGTGTGTGTGTGTGTGTGTGCCAGGATAAATCACCAGGCTGTTTTTGGACAGATTCATCAAAGAGGCCAGTGTTCACCTCTGTGCTGACAGAGGCAGAGACAGGGAAGTCTGTGAGTGTGTGAGGATGTGGGTGTTGGGTACGAGGCAGAAAGAGCGCAGTGCAGGGAGGTGTGAAAGAGCCGTGCAGCGGCGTCGACACACCCCGAGGAAGCTGTGAGGGTGTGTATGTGTCTGTGGTGCATTTTCTTGCATGTGTCAGACGCTCACGCTGAGATTTCAGAGCATTCAGGAAGTGAGACGGGGACGCCGCTGTGTTGTGTCTCTCCAGAAGTTATTAAAAAGGATTTCTGTAGCCGCAGCAAAGGTCACACCACGAACACGTTCAAACACTTCACGTCATCACTTTATTGGAAACAAGTCCCGCCATTGTTTGAAGCAGTGGGACTGTGTCGTTTCCAGATTTCTTTCCACACGTGTATTGATGTGTTTATTCTGTGGCTTCGCCCAGGTTTTCAGTTGGCAGAGCGTGACCGGTTCTTGTTGATCTTCTTTTGTCAGCAATCCTACGAGGTTCCCATCGCCATGAAGGCCGTGTTCGACTACATCGACACCTTCTCGTCCCGCATCCGAGAGATGGAGCAGCAGAAGAGAGACGGCGTCGCCTGTAAGAAAGAGGACAAGCCCAGATCGCTGGAGAACTTCCTCTCCAGGTAGGATTCAAACACACGACGTGGACGAAAGTATGTGGACACTCCAAACATTACACCTTTGGGATCTAGATTTTCTTTCCGTTAAGACACAGGATCTGTAGCACAGCATCTAAAAGATTCAGGGTGGGGCTGAGGTCAGGGATCTTCCACACCACACCCAAGGAAAAAACATTTCTTTGTGCCACATGACTGGAGCACTGTTGTGTTTGATTTCCTGAAAGTGTTGCCACAAGCTGGAGGCACATTATTGTGTAAAGCATCAGTAAAGCCATGTGGTGTTTTTATCCCTCCGCCCGACGACAGTCAGAGCAGGAGGCCGTGTTGTCTTCAGGTTCTCCGTCCATCTGTCTCATCCTCGTGGACATGACATCTCGGTAACACCTTGACAGAACTTCTTCAAATTTGGCACAAACATTCACCTGGACTTTGGGGGTCAAAGGTCAATTATGACAAAACTGCACACAGGATAAACAGGGATGTAACCTGGAACTAGTCTGAGTGGCGGAGGGATACGACCACGAGGAGGAGGTTCTAGTTTCTACCAACCACCTGAAAGAGCAGACTGCACTGTGTGAATATCTGGGCTTCATTTATATTTAGCTGTTGGACAGAAAAGCTGCTGCAGGTCTTTGAATTGGAGATATTGTCTTTCCTGAGGTATTGGTTGTCAGAATTATTGGGTGGTCCCAGCAGACTGTTCCCGCTTCCGTCAAACATCTGTTGCTGTGCTCAGTAATCAGCTGGACCACAATTTATAGCGTTTATAAGCAGCGTTTGGCAGAACTGCGGCAGCCTGTTTGTGTGTGTTCCACGGATATTAAAAGTAACACGAGCCGCTGCCGTTCCTCAAGGCTGAATCACTGCATTCACATTCCCCCCCGAGATGTCTGTTGTTACCATGGAGACCTGGATCCTCCAGCTCCAGATCACAGCGCTGAGATCTGGCAGGTTTTTTTTTTTATATGACCATAATTTGGGCCTGTGATCCTCCTGGCAGGGAGAGTATGGCGATATGTTGGAGCGTTCACTGCTGCACCAAAGTGCCACTTAAATCCAGGCTAAAAATTTACTGTGATTGCAGGTTCCGCTGGAGACGTCGCCTGTTCATCATCTCCGCCCCCAGCGACGAGGAGTGGGCCTATCAGCAGCAGCTCTACGCCCTCACCAGCCAGGCCTGCAACCTGGGTGAGTCACCTGACATCAGCCATCAGCTCCGTCACTCTTAACCTAACCCACGTCACCTCCCTGAGCTTTAGAGGGCCACTCAAATAACAACAACAACAACAACAACAACAACAACAACAACAAAGCAGTGGGGAGCTTGTTGCATCTCCGTCCCTTACTTCCTGTCATCTCTCAACTTTCAAATATGAAATATAAGTATTAAAATACAGCAGGTTTTATGTAAACACTCAGCAAAACCAAATCCTGCAAGTGTTGGATGGTGGGTCCAGGTGGGCGGGGCTTAGGGTGGGGCATGGCTGAGGGCGGTGACATTTTAAGGAAACCTTAACTCAGGAAAATCTTACCTCAAATCTGTACATTTCTCTGTGGATGAGGCTTTGATACTTTCACAGTATTAATATAGAAATATAGAATATATAGAACATGGACAGAGTCACACTGGAGGAGCTTCAAATCACTTTGACCACTACAAATTAAATCATATTATTCTATTAGTAACACTGAAGCAATCTACAAGGTTACAAACCAGCAGAGCTAAATTAATAAATTATTTGAGTGAACTCATCCTTTAACGTGCTTCGAGATGAGACACTGTGATGCAGTTTTTTCTGATGAGTGAGCGGTCTGAGATTTCCTGCTGCTGTCTTCAGTCCTTTCTCCCATTTCCTGTCGCTGCAGCCAGAAACAAACAGGACAGACCTGTGAAAGCTTGAAGCGACCGCAGGCTGAGTCATCTGTGTGTTCATCAGGGATGTTGAGCCCACTGAAAATGTCTGGAGTTGTTATTGCACCACACATATTAACATGTATATCTACAACAGAAAACAACCAGTTTGCAGGAATGCATCTGCACAGAATCTGATCTCTCCTCAGTCTTTGTGATGGTGATTTCTTTATGCTCCTTAAGCAGATTCCCGATGTTTCACGGTGACCTAAAGTTACCCCGACATGTGTCCTCCTCCGCCTGCCAGAGTCTTAGTCAGACACTCATGAATATGTCCGTCACATGAGCAAACTGATTACATGGGATGTTTTTGTTTACTGGAAGCCTCCAGATATTATCAGCATCTGTGTTTATGTGTGTGTGTGGGTGTGTGTGTGTGTGTGTGTGTGTGTGTGTGTGTGTGTGTGTGAGTGTGTGTGTGTGTGTGTGTGTGTGTGTGTGTGTGTGTGTGTGTGTGTGTGTGTGTGCAGAGGGATGCCAGATGACAGAGCTGGCAGAGAGCTGTTCTGTTCTGTTCTCCCTCCCTGACGACGACGGCCTGTTCAGCCGCCTGTTCCTCAACTTTTCCACAGTTACTAAAGTGTTATTACTGTATATCTTTAAAAATTTTAAAAAAGACACATTTATCTAAACGGTGTAAATCTCAACAACCTGACATGTCTGTCAGACTTATGTAAGATTAATGTAAACGTTAAATGGCTCTTCGCTTCTCAGTGAAGGCAAATAAATGCTGTCATCAGGAGCGTCTTCCCGGGCTGAACCTCATGTTCCCGTCTTGTTTATACGAGTTCAAGGATTCTGACGTTTCTCTCTGGCTCTTAACTTCCATCTGTTTGTCACAGTTCTGACTCTGACTCCTGCGCTGCTCTCCATCCGCCTCTTATGAGTTACAGCTCCAGAAGATTTCAGACTGTATTTGAGTTATTGCTTATTCTGCTGCTGCGCTCTCAAGTGCCTCTTTCTCATCAGACACACTTTAGGTTGAAACTAGTGGCTTTATTAATAGCTAATAGATGATTCATCATGCTTTAAAGATTCGTAATGACTTTGAAGAAGTAAAACTAAGACAGTTTTTTACTATTTAAAGCTCAGTCTTTAAATATTTACATCTTTAACTCTAACAGAACTTGTCACTGACTAAAAATTTACTCAAAAAATAATCAAGACAAAAACTGATGAGGAAATGATTTAATACTTTCCTGAGGAGACATCACCTATGTGTTGATCCATCAGAAGATATAAAAATCATCTCAGTGTAGTTTCACATCTCCTCTCTCAGGCTTCTCTCTGCAGCTCTAGTAACAACAGGTCAGGAGCCAATCAGAAGAGAGGAGGCTCTTTAAATAGTTATTAAAATATAAGAAATAAAAACAAGGTGTTTTACCTCATGCACTTGCTGCCTCGGGCCACTCGAAGACTTCTCCTTGACCCTCCCGCGGCGTGGATAAAAGCTCATTTGCACAAAAGCGTCTATCAGATGAAATAAAAACATGTGGAATAAAGTGTAAATATAGAGGTGAGAGGTCAGACCGTCAGAGGGAGGGG
Organism: Seriola lalandi dorsalis; assembly: GCF_002814215.2. Classification (NCBI taxonomy): domain Eukaryota; kingdom Metazoa; phylum Chordata; class Actinopteri; order Carangiformes; family Carangidae; genus Seriola; species Seriola lalandi. Next base: position 363,094 of record NW_019525488.1, on the reverse strand, counting down.
TCGCTGTCAGAGGGAGAGGTCGCCGTCAGAGGGAGGGGTCGCCGTCAGAGGGAGGGGTCGCCGTCAGAGGGAGGGGTCGCTGAGAGGACCCAGTGAAGGTTTTCTTTAATCTGTGAACCTTTACAAATGGTTTCTTAGTTATAGCATGTGCTGCACGTCTCGTTTTATTCAAACATGGCTGACGTCAGCCTGTGGACGGTTTTTCCATATGAGTGAGTCAGGTGACGGGGGGGGGGGGGGGGGTGTCTTGCTTATCAGCAAACCCACACCAGGGTCCATGAGGACTTTTTTTCCCCCACTCATGTGTTGCTCTTGGCCCGGTTGGCACCCGGGGCTGCCCCCCCCCCTCGGCCCAGACAAAGGCCTGTCCCTGCTGACTGGGCTGAAGGCCTGAGAGGTCTGATCCTGGTATTCAGGACTTGGCTCTCACCAAGTAAAGCCAGCGTTCTCCTGTGTTTAATGTGGGCTTTCTCGCTTCAGAGGAAACAGGCCTTTTGGCAGGACTCCTCCGGACCACCACGATCTCCACGCCGCACCTCCAGGCCGGCGCTCAGGACGGCCCCAATAATAAACACCAATCCACCACAGTGGAATCAGTGTGGACTGACGGACACTGTGTCCCCGTTTGCTTCTATCTTGTCTAAGACATTTGCTTCTCTCTCTTGTGTGTCTGTCATTGCCATGGCAACGTAGGTCTGAGGCACATCGCAGTCCTGAAGTTGGTCGGCACGGAGACGCCGGATATGGGCGGAGTCTTGGAACTTTACCCTATCAACGGTAAGAACCATTATGCACACGCTCCCTCCCAACAGCACGTCTTCCCTCGCGCTACAAGTCAGAGATCGCCCAGGCCCCGCCCTAAAAGGAACCCCAGAGGAACCTCAGAGGAACCTCAGAGGAACCTCAGAGGAACCTCAGAGCTTTCTTGTTAACAAAGACAGTTTAGGTTTTTTGGTTTGTTTTTTTAACAAACAGGGAATAAAGTTTGTACTGAAGAAAGAAAAAGAAATGTGAGTCAGGCTTGTGCAAGACTGTAGAAACCAGAGCTGCTGCCAGAGGTCTGGTTCTGAAGTGGTTTGTGTTCCTCTCAGTGAAGGTCTGCGAAGGAAAACACGGCTGTAAAAACATAAATCCCGTCTTTAAACACTTGACTCCTCCCACCTCTGCTCCATCCAGGAACTGCTACGGTGGAGCGCGAGGGTCTGTCCGCCACCCTGGTGAAGGACATGAGGAACTACTTCCAGGTCAGCCCAGAGTACTTCTCCATGCTGCTGGTGGGGAAGGACGGGAACGTGAAGTCCTGGTACCCGTCGCCCATGTGGTCCATGGCCATCATCTACGACCTGGTGGACTCTATGCAGCTGCGCAGACAGGAAATGGCCATCCAGCAGTCGCTGGGCATGCGCTGCCCCGAGGACGAGTACGGCGGCTACGGCTACCATCAACACGGATACGAACACGGTTACCAGGACGGCTATCACCAGGGTTACGGTTACTAACTGGGTGTGTGTGTGTGTGTGTGTGTGTGTGTGTGAGTGTGTGAGTGTGTGAGTGTGTGAGTGTGTGTGAGTGTGTGTATGTGAGTGTGTGTGTGAGTGTGTGTGAGTGCTAACCAACAAGTTAACTTCTCCCTCTGCCCTGCAGCTGGTCATGACCCCATGACCTTCTTTAACCTTTCCTACCCATCCTCTGCAGGGCTGTGGTCCGTGAATGTTTCGTAGCACTTAGTGGAAGCTTCCAAACCGTCGCTTCCACCAATCACAGCTCTTCGATATACAGTATATAGATAGACTGCTGCAAGTAACGGGGCTCTGCTCAGAGCTGGTTAGTCGGTAACCGTGCAGATGAGCCTGGAGCTTCAGGGATCTGTCGTCTACTTTAGTTTTGATGTTTTATTTTGAGTGTTTTGCACGTCGTTACGTTACGTTTCCTTCACTTGCCTTCCAGGTCACATTTACCTAATCACGTTCAGTATCAGCACAGACCTTTATTTTGTAGATAATGGGCTAAAGATAAGACATGTGTATTTATTGGACATCTGTTGCTTTTGAGGTGCAGTTATGAAGAAGAAGCTGTCACATTATTTCTCTTTTGTAAAGTTTCTGTTGCTATACAATGTTCTTATTTATACTCTATTGTCCTATATGAAAAATAAACACTTGTTTACTACCAGTGATGCTCTCTGACTTGGTTTCTGTGCAGTGTCAGAGTCAGTGGAAGAATCTTTAGAGCTACATCTCCCCCTAGTGGCCGAATAAAAGGACGAGTGGAAATACAAATACTTTTCTGTCTATTGTCCTGGACATTTCATGATGAAGGAAACACATTTGTAAATTAAAAAATCTCCTCAACCTCATGTTCTCTTCAGCAGGTCAAACACATTATAAACTCATGCTTTATTCTAAACTTAAAACATGTTAAATTCAGCTTCAATATGTATAAAATTGAACTTATTTTGTGTAATGGTGCAGCTGCTTTTAGGTCTTAATATTGTAATATTTCACTAAACATTTACATTTACTCGTGTGTCAGATGCTTTTATCCAAAACAACACTGCAGCTTCAGTGCAGCAGGAGACCTTGGTGTAAGTATTAAGTACTACATCAGTTTAATACGTGAAGGTGAAACATGATATTGATTTTAGAAAAGCTTTAAGATAGAAAACAGGGAATAAAACGATAGTTCTACTTTAACTTCCACTACTGTTCCTATTACTTAGACAGAATTAAAGCAGTTTATTTTACTTGCAGTTTATTTCAGAACAAATGGAATTCATACATGTTAAAAATGTTTATGGCACAAACAGGAATCTTAAAAGAAATAACATTTCATGGTATTTCACAGCTGCGATACATATTCACAAAAGAAAAGGCTGAGTAAAAGAACCAAGGGTCAGCTGCATTGTGCTTTTAGAAATTCACACTTCAGTGGTCGATCACGTGTGTGCTCATGGTTCAGCTATAAGAAGAAAAGATAGAAACCCCTGAACACTAAAGTACGACAGAGTATTAGGGCAAGGAAAAACATTTTGAGAATAAAGTTTTAATATTTCAAGAAAACAAGTAGTAATATTACAAAAAAAAGTTGTAATACTAGAAGAATAAAGTCCTAATATTTCAATTTCCTTATTTTAAGATATTTCTCTTCTAAAACAACATGTTACCTGAAATTACCACTTTATTCTCTTAATATTCATTCTTGAAATTTCTGATTTTATTTCCTCACTGGCCCTAATACTCAGCCGTAGTAATGGAATAAACAGTCCTGTGTGTGTGTGTGTGTGTGTGTGTGTGTGTATATTTCTTGTAATTAATATTTTCTAATGCTGTGATTATTTTTGAAGCTGTAGTTTGTAGATTGTTTCCATGCAGCCTCAAAGAATCAACACTGTGCCAGCAATAATTAAAAATAGTGTAAAGCTTTAGTTACATTCATTAAACAGCTGCTCATTAATTAAACTTATCACTCACCTGCAGTCAGGTAAATAGCTGCACACACAACAGGAATCATCAGAGGAGACAATAACAGAAGCTCCTAATGATCCCAACTGGCAAATGCAGAGTTATAATTATCCAGCATATATACAGGTTAACGCTGGTGTCCCTCTCTCACTGTACAAATCGCAGCAGTCACACACAGACAGACACATTTCAAAACATACACACAATAAATCAACACTGTCATTCTCTGTTTACCTGACGTCAGTGAAGTAAACGCTTCAACAGACAGAGCCTGTGACTGTGCTGCGTTCAGGGGTACGAGTCTATTGTGCAGTGGGATATTAGCAGCAGTGAAGAGGCTGTGGCGCTACAGAGAGTCCTCAGACTCACTGTCCGTGTTGGGCTTGGTCAGCAGCTCCAGCTCCTCGCCGTCCTGCGACAGAACACACACACACACACACACACACACACACACACACACACACACACAGCGGATCAGGAGGTGGAACATGGTGGACAAACCTGCAGACACAAGGTATTTCTCGTCTCTATCTCAGTATCATCACCAAACAACAACTTCCCAGCTTGTTTTTAAGACGGTGCAGAGCAGGATTTACTGGCTCAGAGGGGCAATACTTTGCATTTTAAAGCCGCAGCTATTAACCAGCAACCAGTTTTTGTTAGTGCTCCACCAAAGAAACAAAGGTTACGTCTGAGGACTGTTATTAACACACAACGGAGGTTCTCCTCAGTCATGGAAACCACCTCCGAGTCCTGCTCAGTTCAGGACGGTGTCCTCACAAGGCCCCCGAGGAGATCTGGTCTGTTTAATTACTTCCTCTTTTAAAATCCAATAGACCGCATTGACCTAATGAAATTACGTGAGGCACGGCCCCAGCGTGAGCCTGAACGCTGTTTTCATAGCGAGGGGCCGGGTTTCCTGAAATCACATTATAGAGGAATGAGAGCCAAGTTTCCTACAGAGCGAGGTATGTGTGTGGGAGGAGGGGGAGGGGCTTCACGTGGGGGTTAGGTGAGGGGTGCTGTATTGAAGATTTGCGTTTGGCTTCCTACCCCTCTGGACCTCTCGAACACCTCTCCGTTGATGACCCGCAGCTTTTCCTGCTGCAGGGTGTACTCCAGGTCCTTGGGCCGGCTGGCGTTGTAGATAAAGATGGCCAGCAGGACCACGGGAGCCTGGAGGAAGAAGTCCAGCGAGGGGCGGAAGTCGAAGAGGAAGAGGGAGAGGGTGGTGACCAGAACAGTGGTGATCTGGCCCGTCAGCACGTGGAACATGTTGTCTCTGAACTTCAAGATGAAAGCCACAGATAAACCGAGGGCAGCTGGGGAGACAGAGGAGAGAGAGGTCGTTACCTTAATGTTCGTTATTGATGTTAATAAGTTTATCTGGAGACAGTTTTCCAGTGACTTTGCTGCTGATTTGTTCCACAGCTTAAAATGCATTTCCCTGACAAGCGATCTCTTGCAAACAATGACTGAGCTGTCGAGAAAAACCACAGCACTGCTCATGTTTATGTGGTCTGAGTTTATATTCAGTAACAAGGGCGGAAACTAACTTTCAGTCACGTCACAGCAAAAAGTCTGAGGTTGCTGCTTGTGGGAAACCGTCAGACCAGACGAGAGTCTGCGGCCTCTCTCCGACATTTAACCTCCATGTTTTCTTCTTCTCCTGTGTTTTCTTTGAAGTGTTGATCCATAAGAAGAAATATTTGTGGTTTTAAGAACCAAAAACCATCTCAGTGTAGTTTGTAATGAAGCTACAGCCTTAGCTTAGCTGATCTTAGCATACAGACTGGAAGTAAGGGTTTGGGGAGTAGTAGGTAAAGGTTTAGCCAGACCTTTCTGTTGGATCACCGCTCCACTGAGCTACTTTACTTGTCCGGTTTCTTATTTTGAAAAGATAACTTCATGTTAACCACGTGTAATTTGGTGAAACAGAGACTTCTGTAGATGAACACATAAAACCTCTGTTACATTTCAGATCATTGATGTAGAAAACAGTTTGGGGAATTACACGTATTACCTTTCTTTCCAGGAGGAAGATGAGAGGATGAATACCACTCTCATATTTTACCATTAAATATCAAAGGAGCTATTTCTAAGTTTTGCTATTGCTACATAGCTAATGTTAGCATTAATAGCTGTTTATTTACTAGTCTTAGCAAGAGCTTCAGCCATCGTTGCATTTACAAGACAAGAGGTTATAATACTTCCTCTGAGCAGCTACTTCTTCAGGGCAGACTGGAGCTACAGTGACTCGCTATCAGAAAGTGACGAGGCAGACCAGCGCTAGCTGGTTAGCATGCTAACTTCAATACAAGAAAATAAGTGATAGAAATAGAAGCAAAACAAAAGGGTTGCATTCCACCTCTGGAGACAGCTGTTGGTGAGTAAAGGAATGAAGTTTGATGCCGAACTCACAACGTTTCTTCTAGACTGGTAAGTAAACAGCTGCTAATGCTAACGTTGTAGCAATAGCAAAAAAACGTACAAATAGCTCCTACAAGCTACATCCAGATGGTTAGTTTAGCTTAGCAAAGCAAGGAAATAAGTGTATTTCCAAAAAGTTAAACTATTAACTGGTTTAAGTTGCTCACATATCTCATCATTTCTCCACCATCACTCACCAGTGACCAGCACCAGACCCAGGGAGTAGAAGTTGTGTCCATGCAGGAGGCCACAGTGCACGGTGAGGCCTCGCGCCTCGCTGCCGAGCCCGAGGGTCAGACCGTTGAACACCACGCCAAAGGCATACCTGCAGCAGCAGCGGGAGAGGGCTCAGATTAGAACTGAAGCTAACCACCTGTCCTCTGTCTTATTACTGTCCTGACCGGCTGCCTCTCACAGTTTACTGTTCTGGATGAAGATGCTCTCAGTGATCTGGTTTCCTTCCTTCAGGATCTTCTCGTTGTAGATGTTGGCCATGGCGGAGATGAAGCACTGGAGAATCAGCAGAACGTGACCCACGCCCAGAGACCGGAGCTTCTCCACCACCTTGTCCCTCCAGGCCTGTCCGGGCAGGGACGACGCCCACGATTCACTGGCACTGCGATGAAAGAATCAACATCAATTACAACATCAGCAGAACGTCTTTTATCCCTCATTTCTTAAGTGTTCAGGCTACATCAGGCTACATCCTCCTGACACTAATAATAAAGCTGTAATTTACACCTGCATCAGAAAACAATAATAGATATTTTATCCCATGTAGTAAATAATCTTCAATCATTCATCTGTTCCCGAATCCATCACGTCACCTGCTGTTCCTCATCTGCTCCAGCAGCTGAGTGTAGAGCACACAGGCGTTGGAGGGGGTGGACAGGGGGTTCGCGTGGAGACCCGGGACCGCGATGGAGTTCTGGCTGCCTCCCGATCCCGTCGTCAAGGAAACGATGGACAGAAAGAGGATGACCAACGCTGCCCACTGAACCCAGGACAGACGCCTCCTGCAGGAAGAAGGAGGGAAACACAAAGTTAAGTTTAATCTGAGGTTTCCACTGGAGTCAAATACACAGAATCACACACAACACAAGACGCCTCATTTCATGACACTGATAAAAAAGTTACATCTTTGCTTTTAGTATTTCTTTCAGCAGTGGTTCTCAAAGTGGGGTCCAGGGACCCTCATGGGTCCTTGCACAGGTTCCTGGTGGTCCCCAGTAAAAAGGGGAATCATTTAACACCATCCAACACAATGGCAGGTTTAAACACTTTCTGTAATAAAACATCTAAAAGCAGCTGGAGTCACCTCCTCATGGTCGTATCCCTCCGCCACTCAAACTAGTTTCAGGTCACATCCCTGTTTATCCAGAATCATATTACAAATTAAACATTATTGTGTCATAATCTCTGTGTGAAGTCTTGAGGAATGGCTAAAACCGTGTTTTGTGAGGTCACTATGATCTTGACCTTTTACCACTAAAATCTAATCAGTTGATCCTTGAAAACAACATGGCTGCTGCTCTGACTGTCGCCGCTCTGTGGTCTAATTTATATATAATACACAGATATTGTCCTGCACAGTAAAAAAGACTATTAGTGAAGGGATTTTTAAAAAAAGAAAAACTATGAAACTTTTGATTAAAATGTCAAATGCCTCATTAACAAAACAAAAAAACAAGAACAGCCTGAAAAGAGAAAATAAGATAAAGATGCATCAATGTCCTACTGAAGAACAGAACATCTCAGAGTTGTTCACTGTGCCACTTACTTCAAAACAATTCTAAAGAGTACGGCTGTGGTCAGGATGACGAAGTTGGAGAACAAAACCGCCATGGCCTGGAGACGAGAGGCAGGACAGGAAGCAGAGAGATAAAACACAACGACTGTATCTAACACAGACAGTTTGGACTGGACGTTTTATAAAAGCCGGTGTGATATGAGACAGTGAAATCTGCTTTTAGATAATGTTTCTCTGCTTTTCTTATCATGTTATTTGGGAGCGGAATAAGCCAGAATATTTCCTTCTGGTGGGGGTCATAGAGCGTATTTAAATCTCCACTAACGGGCTGAAGGTAGGTCATCACATAGAAGATGATGAGGTTGTCCAGGAAGTAGAGGAAAGCAGGGATGGCCCACTTCAGGGAGTTGAGGAAGGACGAGCTGGAGGAGAAGCCCAGGTCTCTGCAGGATCGACCCTCTGAAAGAACAGAGAAGAAGAGTTTAAAAACACAAAACAAACACACCTCGTCAACAAATTCAATACGACAGACAGCTGTTCACCTCGGACTATGACCCTGACTGACATAACCAGGCAGAAGAGCAGTTTGAGCGCCTCAGCCAGCAGATTGACGGACGCAGGGAGGAAGTCATACTTGTTCTCTACAAAATAAAAGAGACACAGTCAACCAGACACCAACCCCTCAGGGGAATAGATATTAAAACTGTTTAACATGGTTTTAGACTTGAAGAGAAGCTAATCAAATATGTTTATCTCTGTGTGGAAAAGCAGTAATATCTGTGTCATTGTCAGTCACCAGCGTTGGCAGAGAATTTGAGCAGCAGGATGCGACTGGTCCCCAGGGTTACGAAGCCCAGGCCGAGGGCTAGAGTGTAGGCCGACGAGCGGGAGCAGAGTCTGGGGCCGGAGTGGCAGCACACCATGGCTGGGACTGGAGCTGGAGCTGGATGCAGTCAAACCTGCTGGATCACATTAAGAAACACAGACACAGAGCTGGTATCAGCCCCGGCTCTCGGCGTCTCAGGAGCCCAGAGTTTCAGCTTCACAGAGAAACTGTGAGGGCTTGTATACCGACACCAACATGGTCGTTTTCCACAGCTCCAACACTCTCAGTCAGAAAACTGCAAAACGTCTCCAGTCAGAGATCAGCGGGTGAACGAGTGAAGAAAATATATTCGAAAATGAGGCAAATATGGAGCTGTGAAAACAACAGGGCAATTCATGTGACTAAATATCACTTGGATTATGCTGTATTAGCTGTGTAGAGAAATGTTAGAACTGGATTTTCACTGTAGGGTTTTATGAAAAGGCGAATCAGGAGCAGTTAATATCTCCAGAAAATCCTGATCATGTGGTTTGAATTTTTAAAGTTGTTTTAAAGACAAATACTGATTTTATTTTTTTCAGTTTAATGCATTTTATGGGAAATTTTCTGATCAATAAAAACTATTCATGACATTATTTTATTTCCTCACTATACTAATAGCAACTATTTTTCAAAATATGGCTTTGAGAGTCTGTATTTAACATTTTTCACTCGTTTGAAGATTTAAAACTTTATTGTCACAAAGCAACAGGTTCCACTTCAATAAAATGAGTTTGCAGTTCCTCTACATTGCCATCATTTAAAAAGCAGAATAAAAAAAACAAAAAAAACAAAGCATATTAAAAAGGGGAATTAAAATAACAGTATCTGGAAAGGCACTGGTTCACATGTTTAATAGGAGTTATATAGAGAAATAAAATAAACATATGTACTATCTGTACAAGTTAAAATGTGCAAACATGCCTTTGTAAGTTGTAAAAGTCTGATGTTCACAGCAGGATAACAGAGAAATGCACCAGCGGTACGACACTGTTATATTCAGCACACGACAGACCAAAGGAATAATCAATATATATGTGACAGGAATCGATAGCTGCAGCCTTACACATCATTTAACTCTCTTCCGGTTGTTCTAACATACTCACATTAATCACCACAACATCTTAGATGTAGTCGGAGCTGCAGGTTTAACGTGTTTACTCACTAAATTAAAGCGAAACCGGACGAGGTGCGTGAGCTCAGAGTTAGCATCGTCCGCATCACAGACTAAACAACTCCCGCGAAAACAAGGCGCTCTTCTTCTGCTCTTCATGTTCGGTCCAATGTTTCTACGTCACCGAACAGACGTTAAAACTTACCGAGACTCGCTTGTTGTTCTCCTCTGTTCCAACCACATAGCTGAAGAAAACATCCGACAGCCGGAGCATCGTACTGTCGCCAGCCCTCGCTCTTCCTGGTCAGTCGGCGCATGCGTATTGACCACAGGTGTCGTGCTGACGTCATCCCACACGCAGTGCAGGTCCGTGTGATTCGCGTGATCTTCTGACTTCAGACTGTCCTCACCTGGCAGCAAGATGGAGGTCTGTTTCAAACACAGTCATCTAGGTTTTTACTTTAAGCTCGCACACTTTTATTCAATGACGTCTGAGGCTAAATACGGCAGGGGCGGGGCCAGAGGGGGGGAAGAGGTGGCAAGGGCCCCCCAGGCAATCTGACTATACCCCTGTTGCCCCCCTACCTGAGTCAGAAGGTAACTGGTTTGTTAGTATCATGGATTTCACAGGTGTAGCCTGCAGGCCAGGACTCCTGGACCAGAGTCTCTGTATGAAGTGACTGTTGTTAACATTTCATAATGAAACCAAAACCAAACCACAAGAGACACAAAATAACAACAAAGAGACACAAAATAACAACAAAGACACTCAAAATAACAACAAAGAGACACAAAATAACAACAAAGAGAAAAAATAACAACAAAGAGACACAAAATAACAACAAAGAGACACAAAATAACAACAAAGACACTCAAAATAACAACAAAGAGACACAAAATGACCACACCTTTGCCACAGGTTAGTGCTTTACAGATCGGACAGGCTGATACGGTGGCCCTGAGGGGAAAAATACATCATTGGAAATGATGTATTTGCATTTAAAAGGTTGTACATGCTAATAATGAAACTGTCAGTGGTTTTAGTTGTATTTATTATTAATATAATATGTTTCCTTAAATGTAGTTATCTTTGCTGCG
>NW_019525488.1:335288-352356 GCF_002814215.2 Seriola lalandi dorsalis | reverse complement strand
CATCTAGGTTTTTACTTTAAGCTCGCACACTTTTATTCAATGACGTCTGAGGCTAAATACGGCAGGGGCGGGGCCAGAGGGGGGGAAGAGGTGGCAAGGGCCCCCCAGGCAATCTGACTATACCCCTGTTGCCCCCCTACCTGAGTCAGAAGGTAACTGGTTTGTTAGTATCATGGATTTCACAGGTGTAGCCTGCAGGCCAGGACTCCTGGACCAGAGTCTCTGTATGAAGTGACTGTTGTTAACATTTCATAATGAAACCAAAACCAAACCACAAGAGACACAAAATAACAACAAAGAGACACAAAATAACAACAAAGACACTCAAAATAACAACAAAGAGACATAAAATAACAACAAAGAGACACAAAATAACAACAAAGACACACTAAATAACAACAAAGAGACAAAATAACAACAAAGACACACAAAATAACAACAAAGAGACACTAAATAACAACAAAGAGACACAAAATAACAACAAAGAGACACAAAATAACAACAAAGAGACAAAATAACAACAAAGAGACACTAAATAACAACAAAGAGACAAAATAACAACAAAGAGACACAAAATAACAACAAAGAGACAAAATAACAACAAAGAGACACAAAATAACAACAAAGAGACACAAAATAACAACAAAGAGACACTAAATAACAACAAAGAGACAAAATAACAACAAAGACACACAAAATAACAACAAAGAGACACAAAATAACAACAAAGAGACACTAAATAACAACAAAGAGACAAAATAACAACAAAGAGACTCAAAATAACAACAAAGAGACACAAAATAACAACAAAGAGACTCAAAATAACAACAAAGAGACAAAATAACAACAAAGAGACACAAAATAACAACAAAGAGACTCAAAATAACAACAAATAGATGTAAAATAACAACAAAGAGACACAAAATAACAACAAAGAGACTCAAAATAACAACAAATAGATGTAAAATAACAACAAAGAGACACAAAATAACAACAAAGAGACTCAAAATAACAACAAATAGATGTAAAATAACAACAAAGAGACACAAAATAACAACAAAGAGACTCAAAATAACAACAAATAGATGTAAAATAACAACAAAGAGACACAAAATGACCACACCTTTGCCACAGGTTAGTGCTTTACAGATCGGACAGGCTGATACGGTGGCCCTGAGGGGAAAAATACATCATTGGAAATGATGTATTTGCATTTAAAAGGTTGTACATGCTAATAATGAAACTGTCAGTGGTTTTAGTTGTATTTATTATTAATATAATATGTTTCCTTAAATGTAGTTATCTTTGCTGCGGTGCGTCATGTTCTGTAACGTCATGTTTTCTCTACTGTTGTTATGTTTTCTGATTAGTTTTCATGTTTCATTGAATTGTTTTGTATGTGTCCACACATATTACCCAGAAGTCTAAATCAGACGAATGACACTGTTATTTCTTCATGAATCAATCACCGCTCCATATTTAATTATGTCTTGGATAAGGCTGAATGGAGCGTGTCCAGCTCATTTATTTATCAACGGGTGGAAAAGTTAATAATTATTTTGTTTAGGTACGATACAGTTATAATGATTAAAAATGAAAAACAATTTATGACACAAATACACATCTTTTGACATTTTCTCCCCCACAAACATAAATAAACTGAGTTTGGGACGGGCGTCGTCTCCGTCTGTTACACACACATTAATGTTTTACGCTTGAATTATGACGTGTTTTTGTCTTTACGGTTCTGGGACATTTTGAGGTCAGAGAAATTTACCGTGTAATCTTCGACACTGGTTTTGAGAGCTGAAGGAATGAGCGGATGATTCACAGCAAAACACATGAGGTTTTCATTTCAACAGAGGAAAAAAAATGTGCAGAGACACAGTTCATTGCCCTGGGACATAATGTTTAAACGTGTGTGTGTGTGTGTGTGTGTGTGTGTGTGTGTGTGTGTGTGTGTGTGTGTGAGTGTGTGTGTGTGTCAGTGACAGATAAAGCACAGAGCGGACCTCTCTGTCAGATCACAGCTTCTTCACTTGCTGAACAGACCAGTTTCACCTGGAGGATTGATCCCAGACATGAGGCTCTGTGTCTGGGCCGGAGCTCGGCGTCTCCTGCCCGTCCTGGTTCTCCTGACTGTCCTCCATGTCAACGCGGACCAGCACCAACCCAGGAAGAGACACTACTACATCGCTGCTGTCGAGATAGACTGGAAGTACTCTGGCAATGACACACACAGGTGGGACCCTTGATATTAAATCATAAGAATTACATAAACACTATTTTTGTGTAATGTTTGCAATTTTTGTTATTTTATATTGTATTTTTGTGATATTATTATGTATTTATTTTAAAGAATAAACCAGTAAAAAGAGTCCAGTTTATCTTTGTTTCATTTCTTTGTCAGCTTGTTACTGTTATCTACGACACACACACACACACACACACACACACACACACGTATATATATATATATATATATATATATATATATATATATATATTAAGACACATGCTAGGTCAACCATGTTTGCAGTATTAATGCAGAAGAAAACTTGTGTCTTCATATCTTCGTATCTTGTTTATTTTCAGTTCTCTGCACATTTGTTTTTCTTGTGCGCTGATTCATGTGGTGTGTTTTTCCACCTCTGCGTAGATCTGGTCCCACCTATAAGAAAGTGGTCTTTCGGGAGTATGAGGAAGACTTCAGACAGGCTAAGACTCATCCCTCCTGGTTAGGTAAACTCATCCGTCTGTCTGGCTCTAATTATGAAGAAATCCACTTCCTGTCTTCCAGTTCACTTCACATCAATTTCACAGTAATTTCCCAGAAAGAAATCAGTTTGTACATCACATCAGTTTTCCTGACCCTCATTTCACTGCTTTTCTTACTGAACATTCAACCTTAATATGTGATAAATAAAACTTTGAACTGCTGTTTAGTGGCAGCATCACTTAAACCTGAAATATATAAAACAATAATATCATATATGGTGATATTTGGCCTGGACTGTGTTGAGATATTAAAGCTGACCTACCTGTACCTGCACAGTATGACATAAATAAACAGCTGTCAGTTTTATCACTAACTTTCTTTGATTCTTACAAACACTCATAAATCATCAAGAACTCAACATCTGTCCAAGCTGAATATTTTCCCTCTGACTAGCACCAAAGAAATATAAACTCCTTTCTGTGGAAACACATAAAGTATTACCAGGAAGATTAAACATATATATGTATGAGGCAGATTAAAGTGATTACACTGTATTTGCTGGTCAGTGAATCAGTAATAAGACAGAGACAGAGACGAGTCATGGTGAACTGTCGTTGCTTGTTCTGTTGTTTCTCCACAGGTCTGCTCGGACCCACGCTGAGGGCCGAGGAGGGCGACACGATTGTCGTCACTTTCAGAAACATGGCGACCGGAGCGCACAGCATTCACCCACACGGGGTCGCTTACGGGAAACAGTCGGAGGGTGGGTGACGGTAACCCAGACGTTTCCCGTCTGACTGACAGCTGTGGAAAACCTAAAGAGGAGCAGTAACTCACAGTGTGTCTGCTCGGGTCACAGTGTGTGATCAGGACGTTACTCATTCTAATAATTACACAAGATTAGCCAACACAACAAACAACTCTGTTTGTCTTTTTCTAAAATATTAACCAGGACAGGCAGATTATCAAAGTACTGAAGTCCAAAGGTTTTAAAAATGAAAGGAAGCTCACAGGAAGCTCTTCATTAAATCTTCATTAAGTTTGGGATTTAAGCAAAATATTATTTGAAGGAAGTCAATAATCTCCTCAGACCCCTGCACAGCAACTGTATTTAATTCATTTCACCTTTTCCTTTTTGCTCTTATTCAAACTGAATGTATTTTTCTTGCAGGAGCCAACTACTTCGACAACACGTCGCAGAAGGAGAAAGAGGATGACGTCGTGCACCCGAACGGGGAGCACGTTTACTACTGGGAGGTGACGTCAGAGGTTTCTCCACAGCCAGCTGACCCCACCTGTCTCACCTACACCTACATCTCCCACCAGAGGGTCGTGGAGGACTACAACTCAGGCCTCATCGGGGCTCTGCTCATCTGCAAGCCCAGTGAGCAGTAAAACCTGGCCCTGTCTCCACTTTGGTTTAACGGAGGGGAGAAGCACAAACTGTTCATTTCTCTCTCTCTCTGTCTCTCCCTTTTGTTCCCAGAAAGTCTGGATGAGTCGGGGAGGCAGATCGGCGTCCACCAGGAGTACGTCTTCCTGTTTGGGGTGTTTGACGAGAAGGAGAGCAAGTACAAACCGAGCGACCACGCCTCAGACGACACCGTCAAGTACACCATCAACGGATACACAAAGGGATCGCTACCTGGTCAGTCCGACACGTAGACAGTCAGACAAACTCTGTCAGCCAGCTGATCCTTGGTATCCTCATTACATCGAAGGAAAACTTTGAGTTTCTCCCACGTCATCATCAACTTTTTCTATTTTCCGCAACATTTCCTCAACTATATTTCAGAGGGAAACAAATTTTTGACTTTATTTCTTACTCTATAATATTTATCTACGAATCATGTTGAATTATAATGTTTGTTGGATTATTAGACAGTAGATTATTGTTGTTGTTGACATCACTGTCGCACCGTTTGGATCTAGAACATAAAAAGTACATCATGGAGAAGACTTGCTTCCTGGCAGGTGAACATGTGACACCTCAGATTCAGTTCTGGTTAATAGTTAAACCTCTGTTCTGAGTCAGGACGCCAAGTATGTTAAACAGCAAGTAACCATAACAACAGTGTTGATGATTCAAAACACTCAGAGAAACCAAATCCTGTAAAGGTTTGGATGGTGGGTCCAGGTGGGCGGGGCTTGGTGACTGCTTTGTTGTGACATCACAAAGTTCCAGAAGTCCTGACGGCTGGTTTTAAGGCTCAGTTTCTGAATACAGGCTGTGTGCATTTCTCTGTGGAACAGAGGAACTTTGCTTGTGATGTGGTACAGTACTGTGCTCCTGCTGATATGTACAGATGTATGGTGGATGGGAGACCCCAGATGTCCCGCATAAACAAAAACAATCCAAAGTTAGAACACACAAAGAGACGGATGGTTTCTTCTTCTTCTGTGTCCAGATGTCAGAGTGTGTGCTCATGCCTCTGTGAGCCTGCACCTGCTGGGCATGAGCTCACAGCCGGAGGTGTTCTCCGTGCACATGCACGGGCAGGTGCTGCAGCAGACCGGACATAAAGTGTCGACCGTGGGGCTGATCAGCGGCTCCACCGCTACCGCCAGCATGGTGGCTCTCTACGCGGGCCGCTGGCTGCTCTCCTCGCACACCAACAAGCACATGGCCGGTAAGTGTTCCTCTGCGTCATCCATCCACCGCGGACTTTACCCACGTGACCACATTTAAAATGCTTGTCCCGCTGCAGCCGGGATGCACGGCTTCGTGGATGTGGAGAAGTGCGGTGGCTTCGAAGCGCCGCTGCGACGGATGACTATCAAGCAGAAACAGCAGAGCACGGAGTGGACATACTTCATCGCAGCTGAGGAGATCGTGTGGGACTATGCGCCCACTGTGCAGGAACATGTGGATGAGTAAGCAGCATGCAAACCAATCAGACGTCCCTCTGTGGCACCACACGTGCTTCCTAATTCATGCTGAAGAGACTGGACACACCGTGTCTTCTTATGTCCATGTGTCAAACCTCTTATCTTTTTTTGTGCAGGGACTTCAAGCTCCAGTACTTGAAACAGTCTCCGACACGGATCGGTCAGAAGTACAAGAAGGTGGTGTACTCTCAGTACATCAACGAGTCGTTCACCGAGCGGGTGGACGACAAGAAGAGGAAGAATGAGCGCGGCATCCTGGGCCCGGTGATCAGAGCGCAGATCAGAGACGTCATCAAGGTGAGAGCGCGTTCGTTTTTTAAAAAATCCAATCAGTTGGATGGCAAAGTTAAAATTCAAAGTGATTAACATTACAACACAGTGTGTCTGTAAATGTGCTTAACAGAAATAAAAGAAGCATGAAAATAGAAGTAAAAAGCCTAATAAGACAGATAATACCTAATTAAAGTGCATGATTACAAGATGTCAGTGGAGAACAGAGCAGTTCTTAGCTTCTTTTTAAAGTCACTTAAAGTTTGGGCAGATCTGATTTGATCCACTGGGAGCTGGTTCCAGCAGGGGGCAGCACAGAGGCTGAAAGCTCTAGGCTCCACTAACTGACTATTTTCTGCTGTAAAGACATTTTAACATGGGAGTCTATGGGGACGGCCTCACTGTTGGAGCCAGACTCTAGTGGTCATTAGAGGAACTGCAGCTTCTGGTTCTCCAGTGTTGCTGCTTCATGTTTCAATCTGGAGGTTGCTGCTTTATCTCCACGCTGTTCATCTGCTGTGGATACGATCACTATCGAGTTAAAGCTGTAAATTCGGCACTTTAACCTCACAATCATAGTGTTTCAGATAAATGGCTGTGATCACAGAGCATCATTTAACATTGTTTGCACGCAGTGTGTCCTCACACGTCCTCCCGTCCTTTCACAGATTGTTTTTAAGAACATGGCGTCCAGGCCCTACAGCATCTATCCACATGGACTGACAATAGAGAAGTCAGACGAGGGAGTCAACTACCCAGCAGGAGGTACTGAGTCTGTCCTCACCATAAAACTGATGGATTCAACACTTTGTAAGCTGGACTGTCCACTCTGGTTTGATCATATGAAATGGTTTCAATATATCTGATGGGGCGCTTTGTGGTGTGGTTGCCAGGAAACCACTCTCATGGTGTTCAGCCAGGTGAGACACACACCTATGTCTGGAGAGTGGTCGAGGAGGATGAGCCTTTGCCCGGAGACCCCCGGTGTCTGACACGGATGTACCACAGTGCGGTGGACACGACACGGGACATCGCCTCGGGACTGATTGGACCCATCCTCATCTGCAAGAGTCAGTCCCTCAACGTCAGGAACGTGCAGGTAAAGAGCGCCACGGTTCACGGGAAGGCAACGTCAGTCTGTTGATTGGTCGGTTGGTCCAGGCTGAAATATCTCAATAACTATTTGATGCATCATGATCCTCAGAGGATGATCCCCTGACCTTTCCTCTATCACCATGAGGCTGACATTTGTAGTTTGGAGTGAAATGTCCCAACAACTATGGATCGAAATGCCATGAAATTTGCTTTAGATATTCCTGTTCCCCAGAGGATGAACTGTAATAAGTTTAGTGACTTTTTATCTAGCGCCATCATCAGGTCATACCTTTAATTTCTCAGAGACTTTGGTTTGGTTCATCACTGAATGTATCGGTGCAAAACTCACGATGTTCCCAACAACCTCAGCTGTATATTGTGTTTAAGGCAAGGCAAGTTTATTTCTTTGAAAAAAAGATAATAAATTAAAAATATAACATTAAGATGAAGTTAAAATAGTATTTAAAACAATAAAAATTTGAATAAATAAAAATAAATATATTTAAATACATAAGATCAGGTGGGAAACTTAGGACACATTTGCTTATTAGCACCATTTTAGTGCTATAAGCAAATGTTAGCATGTTGACACACTTAACATCACCATGTTAGCATGAGCATGTTAGCATGCGCATGTTAGCATGTGACACACTTAACATCACCATGTTAGCATGCGCATGTTAGCATGAGCATGTTAGCATGCTGTGAGCTGCTAGCATGGCTGTAGAGAGCAACATGAAATCAACATGAATAACAACTAATAATAAGTTTGTTGGTTATTTATTGTTGAGTTGGTTATAATTACAACATTGTTGCATTTGTAGATTAACATAAAGTTTATTTGTTATTTACGTTATTTTTTAATGTTATTTATTTCTGTTTTCTACAGTTTTGTGCTAATGAGCGATGTCTTGTTGCATCTATGATGATTGACATTTAATGGTTTTGTAACCTGATGAAAGAGGAGCAAAATGTTTCACAAGGCTATAAAACTAAAGTTAGCTAACTATATTGATTCTGTATTACACTTTAAAGACTATTGATTTGTTAATGTCATAGTCAAATGTGCACATTCCTCCAGTGCTAGGTTCAGTATGTTGAGACACAAAGAATCAAATTTAATCAGCAGAAATGTTCTATAAATGTAAGTGGATTCATGTAAATGGATAAATAAAGGTTTTTGTTTGTACAGCTGAAAGCAGACAAGGAGCAGCACGCCATGTTTGCTGTGTTTGATGAAAACAAGAGCTGGTACCTGGATCACAACATTGGCCGCTATACTGATCGAACCAAAGTCAACAAGGAAGACTCTGACTTTTATAAGTCCAACGTCATGCACAGTAAGTTTTGCAATAATCAGACTGAAGCTAACAAAAAGCTCATCGTGAAATCGGACGACTAATATTCATGTCCGTGTCCTCACAGCGATTAACGGTTACGTGTTTGAGGGCGGCCCGCTCCTGGGCTTCTGCAACGGTGAGGTTGCAACGTGGCACGTGTCTAGCATCGGAGCGCAGGACTACATCCAGACAGCCACGTTCTATGGCCACATGTTCGAACTGAATAAGCGGACGGAGGACTTTCTCAGCCTCTACCCCATGACCGGAGAAACCATCACTATGAACATGGCCAACATTGGTCAGTCACGCTCACGATACCTTTTTATGTCATGTCATGTTTATGAGTACTGTCTATCCAAGTATTCTCAAGATTCATTTAACCTGAAAAAATATTATGGCAGTAGAAACAATATAGTGTACATATTTTATACAGCGTGATATCCATGAGTCCACACAGACTAGATAGATAGATACTTTATTTATCCGCTAGGGGATATTTATGTGTCCAGTAGTTTTTATTGGTAGTAATAATAATAATAATAATAATAACAGTTAATAATAAATAATAATAAAATTAGTCCACTTCCTTTGGCTGAGGGGTAGTCTAGCCCGATGGCAGTGGGAACAAAGGATCTTCTGAACCTCTCTGTTCTGTTGATAGTTGACGCCACCATGTGAAACTTTTTCATGTTTTTTTTTTTTTTTTTTTAATCTTTCATGGACGACTTTTCTCTCGCACCAGGTATCTGGCTCCTGGCTTCCCTGAATTCCCATGAGACAACCAAAGGAATGCGTGTGAAGTTTCGGGATGTCGAGTGCTTCCGTGACTCCCAGTATGAGTACTATGATGATAAAGAATTTAGTGAGTGGAAGCCTCCCAGTTTGGATGAGCTCAAGAAGGAAGAGGAGATACCGGAACCCTTAGAAAACGTAAAAGAAACCGAAGGGATGGATGATTACACAGATTCGTTTGCAGACGAATTAGGTCTCAGGTCTCTGAAGAACCAAACTAAGGATTCAAATGTGGAGCAGCTGGATCTCTCTTTCCTCGACTATGATGTGCCTGGCGGAGATACGAACGACACCTTTACTTTCACAGAGACAAAGAGTTACAACGACACCTCCCTTCCACAGCCAAATACACTCAATCAGACATTATTTATAAATCGGACAGAGGTTGATGGAGTAAACCTAACAGCGGTCCATTTGCTGAACCAAAGCATCAGTGAGAATACAACACATATACAGAACACAAGTGATGCGTCAGTGTTTGGCAATTCCACGTCTAAAACAGAGAACTCAACCGTCTTTTATAGCCCCAATGATTTACTAAAGAATGACAGTGCAACTACAAATAGCAGCGACTCTCTAGCCATCTCAGATCGTGATAGTGATGCTGTTTCCGACACGAACAACACAACAATTCACAACGGTACGGCGTCATCAGTGGCTGGAAATGTATCTACAGAGATTACCAATCTGACGGTAACATTACAACAAACTACCAATCTTACCGTATCATTACCTGGAAATGTTAGTTCCCTCTTGGAGACTGAAAGAATTAACGACACCCTGACCGGTACTAACCAGACCACTTTGGTCCCGGCAGAGGACTCAGAGGAGAGACTCACCAGAGGGGATGTCTTCTCTTACTCTGTGCCTCTGTCCACTTCCGGGAGCAACAGTCTCCATGGCGCACCAGACCACCAAGTGTCTGTTATCAATCTGTCGCAAAGTGAAGATGAGAATAACACAGCGACGAACCGCGTTAACGTGTCAGCGGACGCAACAAACCATTCGCCGTCTGTTTCAGCGGATGGTGCTGGCGACAAACCCAGTGACGATGGCGCAGTAGCAGAGCTGGCGCATGGACTTCAAACGGATTCTTCTGAAAATGTGACACAGATTTTGCTTGAAACTGAGCCTTTACAAAATGGCACAGTGAATATCAAACATCCAGATACATCAAATGCATCGGGGGAGGTTCGTTCGGGGAGTAGGGAGAACATCACGGCTGTTGTTGGTGAGTTGAACCAAACGTCTTCTGCAGAACATTCCCCCAATGAGACCGTGGTTCCAGATAACGTGTCCCCCTCCAGTGGTGCAGTGGGAAGTTATGAGGTGCTAAGTGCCTCCGAGAGCAGCGAAGAAGTGTTTATCTACCTTAAAGAAAACAACACAGAGGTGATTAAAACCACCTCTGTTAAAACACAGGGCCACAACTGGACGTATGAGGGAATGCACCAGGTGGAGCCCATGGATATTCCTGACTACATGTTGAAATATTTTGAGAAAGAGACCCCTCAAACGACGCCAACACCAAAGAAGAAGAAGAAGAAAGTGACCTTCCGACAGAGGCCCCAGAGGGGCGAAGGCATGAAAACAAAGAAGAGGAAGGAATACAAGCCGGTGATCAGGAGCGGTTTACCGAACAGTTTAGCGTTCTCTCCCCGTGGATTCAATCCAGCCATGACGCCGCGCGGGTCACGACCCAACGCACCACAGCCTTTCTCTGATGAGGAGGAGCTCATCAACATGCCTGTGGTCATCGGCCTCCCCCGGCCTGACTTCAGTGACTACGAGCTCTATGTTCCTGGGAACGAGCCAGACCATCTAGGGCTGAACGAGCAGGACGTGCGTGAAGATGAATATGAGTATGTGTCCTTCAAAGATCCCTACAGCAGTCATGAAGACATCAAGAATCTCCAGCTGGATGACAACACCAAATACTATTTAAAATTCTCAGGCCCGAATGTAAAGTTGTATTTCATCGCTGCAGAGGAGGTCAAGTGGGACTATGGCGGCTACGGACAGAGGTAAGCTCAGAGGTTGAAGTAAGAGATGCTCGTGTGATGTTTGTAAAGACCATTCAGGGTTATGGGAAACCTGTACAACATCCATACACTTAAAAAGCTAAAAATAAGGACGTGTCACCACCACAGGAGGCAAGACAAGTCGATACCAAACAGCAGAGAAACTAAGTTCACCAAGGTGATTTTCCGGAGTTACGTGGACAGTAACTTCAGAACACCTGACATCCGCGGAGAGATGGAAGAGCATCTCGGCATCCTGGGACCCGTCATCAAAGCAGAGGTTGGACAGAGCATCATGGTAAGACTGATACCTTTTCATTTTTATGTTAATTTTGTATTTAAATGTGTAAGTTAAAGAGAAAATGAATAGTTGCTTTATGTCTGTATGTTAAATGAAAGGCAGCAGCTGGTTAGTTTAGCGTAGCACAAAGACTGAAAACAGGACCACAACTGGTCCAAATGTAGAACAGTCTTTCTCTAAAGCTCAGTTATTGAGTGATTCATGGCGGTTCTG
This sequence comes from Seriola lalandi dorsalis, assembly GCF_002814215.2. Classification (NCBI taxonomy): domain Eukaryota; kingdom Metazoa; phylum Chordata; class Actinopteri; order Carangiformes; family Carangidae; genus Seriola; species Seriola lalandi. The sequence continues at coordinate 340,716 of NW_019525488.1, read as the reverse complement.
TGCCAGACTATATCTTAGCCCTAACTCCCGGTGTCATGCACTGAAACCACAAGATGAGGACTTAAAAGCACAACTCTGACACAGGCGAGGATCCGACAAGTCTTAACTGGCAAAGGTTTGGTACACAGGTAATCAAACAAATCCAAAAAGGGGTAGACTGAAGCGAGGTCAAAAACAGAACAGTGGTCATACACTAGAAAATCACTACACGAGGAGAGACAGCTGGAACACCTGACACGAGAGACGAAGACATACTGGCAACAAGGGAGGACTGACTAAACCAGGAGAGGGGAGACAACAGGACACAGGTGCAACACATCAGGGCGTGGGCAGACAATCACAACGGCGGGAAATAAGGGAGGGCGGGAAGTGAAACTGAAACGAGAGGAGAGTTGGTTGGTGATATCAAAATAAAACAGGAAGTGTGTGAAAAGACCAGATGCAGGGCTAGACATGACGTTTCCGGTCTTTATGCTAAGCTAAGCTAACCAGCCACCGGCCTAATCTTGACAGTTGTACTGATCTTTATATCCAACTCCCAGCATGCAAATGAGTAAGTGTGTGACCGTGTCTACTTGACCTGCAGGTGGTGTTCAAGAACAACGCCAACCGCCCGTACTCCATTCACCCAAACGGGGTTTCCTACGCCAAACAGACGGAGGGTCTGTCTTATGAAGACGGCTCCAAGTATTGGTACAAATTAGACAACGCCATTCAACCCAACCACACATTCACGTATTTATGGAAGGTCGATATTAACGCCGGGCCACAGGCCGATGACCAGGACTGTCGGACGTGGACCTACTACTCAGGCGTCAATCCCGTGAGTACTTTGTAGATATTTTTTAACTAAATATAAATAATATATTAATATATACAATATAATATACAAAGTAACTCTGACTCTGGCCACATCGACACTGTGGGACACAAGGATGGGCTGAAAGTTATATATACATCCAGATTCTAGACATCACATGTTTGTGCTGAGGTTTTTAAAACTAACATTAAACCTGGTCTGTGCTCCGTCTCTCAGGAGAGGGACATCCACTCCGGGTTGATCGGGCCTCTGCTGGTGTGTCGAGAGGGCACCCTGAGCAGAAACCTGCAGAACATGAGGGAGTTCATGCTGCTTTTCAAGACCTTTGACGAGTCGCAGAGCTGGTACTACGAGACGAACCGCGAGCTGATTCAGAAGAAGCTGCAAAGGAGAACTCTGGGCCCCAACTTCAAGGAGAACCTCAAGTTCCACTGTAATGCATGATGTACATTCAAAATGATCCCCCACCCAAAGCCTTTCAAATATAACCACTGATTACTTTAAATAACAAGTTGACTGTTGATGATATATATCGTTGTGTCAGAACTATAAAATAAATCCTCCTGTTGTTTCCCCAGCCATCAACGGCATCATATACAACCTGAAGGGCCTGAGGATGTACACCAACCAGCTCGCGCGCTGGCACCTCATCAACATGGGTGCTCCCGAAGACTTTCAGAGCGTCCACTTCCACGGCCAGACGTTCCTCGACAAGAAGATCGACAGCTACAGACAGGCGGTCTACCCGCTGCTGCCCGGTTAGCGCCGCGACGTCTGTTTGTCAAGTGAATTCAGATGAACTTCTCTTGGTCGAGCTGCTGCCGATGTTTGACGATGCTGATTTACCGTTGCAGGGGGCTTTGCTACTCTGGATATGTATCCGTCCAGACCCGGCCTGTGGCAGCTGGAGACAGAAGTTGGTTTCAACCAGCAGAAGGGGATGCAGACTCTCTTCCTGGTTCTGGATAACGGTACGAACAGTCAGAGAGGTTGATTATTCCTCCGCGCCTCAGTAACGCCGAAATTTCTAATTTGAAATTTGGCAGAAATGTCAACCAGGACTTCATAAAAAACCATACGCCATATCTCAGCAACTCCTCGACAGAACTCCTTCAAATTTGGCAGAAATGTCCATTAGGACTCAAGGACAAACAGATTCAATTTTGGGGGTCAAAGGTCAAATATTAAAAGTCAGTGTGACCTCACAAACTAAAGACTTCACACAGCAATTACGACAAAATTTCACACAGATGGTTCATATTTTCTCTGACTCTGGATAAACAGGGATGTTACCTGGAACTAGTCTGAGTGGCGGAGGGATACGACCATGAGGCGGTGATTGTAGTTTTCTAACTACACTGACATACTGTTATGCTGTGCTTTAATACTGAGATGTTACTTGCACGTCTCCTGTCAGAGTGCTCCCGTCCACTGGGTCTACAGTCAGGCAGTGTGAAGGATGACCAGATCACAGCCTCCGTCACCAGAGGTAGCCGTAAGTCCGTCCTGTCCTGTTGTGGCAACACACACACTGTAGTCCTCCTGCAATCACAATGAAACTATTGCTCCACTATTGTAGTAGAGCTCTGTAGGTAAAGACGTCACCAGAGCACTGACAGTGTTTCCATCTTTGAAGGATACTGGGAGCCTCATCTTGCCAGACTGAATAATCAGGGTAAATACAACGCGTGGAGCACAGATCAGAACAGCAGCTGGATCCAGGTGTGTATTGTAGTCGTAATAACTCCATATATATTTGGATATGTGCACTTGTTGTGTAATACAATCCACTACCTGTGGACAGGTGGACTTCCAGCGGCCAGTTGTGATCAGCCAGGTGGCCACTCAGGGAGCCAAGCAGATGTTCCAGTCCCAGTATGTGCTCAAGTACTTTATCTCCTACAGCACCGACCGCCGGAAGTGGATCTTCTATAAGGGCGACAGCAGGGACCTCTGGAAGGTGGGTGGTGGGTGGGGGTGTTTGATCACCTCTGTGATCGGTGCAATCAGCTACAAACTAAGAGCGAAGTGTGTGATCTCTGTTTTCTCTCTCTCTCTCCTTCGCCAGGCGTTCCCGGGGAACCAGGAAGCCTATCAGACGAAGACAAACACCTTCTTCCCTCCTGTGATTGGACGGTTCATCAGGCTCCACCCCATCGAGTGGTACAACAAGGCCACAGTTCGCATGGAGTTCTACGGCTGCGAGCTCGACGGTAAGATGTGACTGCACGTCAACCTCACGTTCACCGGACACAGAACTTATGTGTCTCACTGCAAGACTCTGCAAATCACATGATATTCTGAGCGGCAGGTTTAAGAAAGGGGGAATTTTTCTCCCGATTTACAAATTTTCCCCCAAATGACACCAACATTCATGTGCACATGCAGTATGTACTTGCGTCTGGGTTCCTGTGACCGTGACGTTTCTGATAACTCAATAACGACAACCTTCTTCTTTGTATTATCATATTTTACTGAGTGGAACTTCAGGCAAAAATAACAATACTGTGGCCACTGCCATCGCAATGCAAACTGGGTAGTACCGTAAACCTTCTAACTGAGTGGCTGCACCGTAAGTGCCATAATAGTGTGCAACAGAAACAACAGAACATTTACAGTTTCCTCTCCGCTGCCTCAGGCTGCTCGGTGCCTCTGGGGATGGAGAGCGGACTCATAGAACACCGTCACATCACTGCCAGCTCCACAGCCTCCAGCTGGTACTCTGGACCCTGGACACCCTCCCTCGCACGCCTCAACAAACAAGGCACCATCAACGCCTGGCAGGCTAAGGTACCAGTTCCAGTGCTGACATGACAGGATTTAGAGAACAGAGCTCTCTCCAGTGGTTCATTAATGGCTGACATCTCTTCCACAGTATAATGACATGAACCAGTGGCTTCAGGTGGAGCTGCCCCAAGTCAAGAAGATCACAGGTATAGTAACGCAGGGGGCCAAGTCTCTGGGGAAGGAGCTGTACGTCATCTCCTACAGTTTGCAGTACAGTAACAACGGGATCCACTGGACCCAGTACACAGACGACGAGGACTTCGCATTCAAGGTGAGTCACATGGAAACTGTAACTACACGAACCCTGAGCAGGAGCGAGTCTAAACGATGTCTCTGTCCCCTCTCTCTCATCACATCCAGACGTTCTCTGGAAACAAAAACAACAACGACCATGTGAAGAACTACATCTACCCCCCCATCTTCTCACGCTTCATCCGGATCGTCCCCAGGAACTGGATGGGCTCCATCACCATGAGAATAGAGCTGCTGGGCTGTGACTTCGAGTGACGCACACACACACACATACACACAAATCCATACCATATTATCACACGTCAGGTCAACCGTACATCTACATCCAGACAATAAACACGTGTAGTGTCTGAAAAGTTCTGGAAAGGAAGGTCCAAAGGTTCTGTTGCTTGCCTGACAAGCCTCTGACAGAGCGGACATACGATGTGCCGTATGAAGAAAATAAGTTCAGTCAATCAGTCCTGAAAGAAGCTTCAAAGCAGCAGAAAGAGAGGAATCGCAACTTCCTGTCAGGACTTTCAGAATAAAATCAGAGCGCAAACAGAATGCAGATGATGAGCAAGATCATGGATTGTGATCTGGTATGATCTTTTTAAATAAATAATATTACAGCCTTTTACAAGTAAATGTATTTCTTAGAGCAGTTTAAGGCCAGTCTAGGGACGGGCGTTGCAAATGAGCTTGCCCTTTGTCTCTATACAAATCATATACATACGTCGGTGAATATCCTGTTTAGAAAAGTGTTACAGCTCGTCACTAAGAGCAGCAGGTGAGTTATAAGAGCCTTTTTGTCAATAGTTGTGTGTGTTTTTTGGAATACTAGTTGCATTTCTAAGCTCACAGAAGTATTTTTCTCATCAGAAATGAATGTAAATGAATGTAAATACACTGTAAAAAGAAATCCTAATTTTACGGAAAATAACTCTAAGTTTTCTAACAGTAATTTTCTCTTTTTTAAATTGTGAATAAAAGTCTGTAAAATGACAGAAATCATCTGTGAATTAACAGCCAAACTTGTATTTTCAGCATTATGCCAATGATAATGAATTACATTTATTTCCCATTTTTGTAAAGAAAAATTACTGTATTATTTATACAGTATTTTTTCTGCTTTCTTAAATTACATACAAATCTGTGTAAAATGACAGTAATTATCTGTAATTAAAAATGTAGCTTGTTATTATAAAAGTTAATGTCCATACGAACAATTTAAAGATCTTCTCTGTAATTTCAGGGTAAATCTTATTAGTTTTACATTTATGTGACTTCTACATTCAAACTTTTTTTATTCTGGATGAAATTTAGCAAACTTTTTCTCATCACATCAAACTTCAAACAAAAAAAGTTTGAAGTACTGGAATGTATCCCAGCATGCACTGGGAGGAAAGCAGGACAATGGTTTATCACACAAGTCAACTCAGACTGTTGCTCCGTCCTCACTGAGCTATGAAGGATTATTTTACATCTCTACTATAATTTATACTTGTTACTAAATGAGATTTATCCACCTCTTTATGATGCAACTTGTCTTGTGACAGTGAAGTTCACCTGCACCTTCATTCACAACTG
>NW_019525488.1:331628-335142 GCF_002814215.2 Seriola lalandi dorsalis | reverse complement strand
CTTTCTATGTTGCTTTAATCAACAACAAACATGATAGAAATGTTTAAATGTGTCCGTCCTTCAACAGTGACAACACAGGATCTAGAGACAGATACTAGAGTTTGTGCTTTTCTAATTTGTCTTATGAACTTACCAATTTTAATAACAATGAAAACACTGATTCACCAAAATGACTGTTAGATTCATCATGAGGCAGATGGTAAATATGAACAAACATACTCAGTACAATTTAATCACCGGTTTATTTATTAAACACCTTCTCAACCTTTTTGCTCCAGGTTGCAGTTCTGGTGGGTCAGTTCCATCTGTTTCTTGAGGTTCAGGTCCTCGACCTCCTCAGCAACAAACAGCAGAGACTCGGTCCGAGAGCAGCTGCTGAACATAGTGGAGCATTAAGAAGCTAAACACACAGATTTCCCTCAGGAGCTGGTGGAGACCAAACACAGAGCTAAAAGAGCGGGAACACTGGACTGACATCATCATGAGACATCAACCTGGAGCCGGCCAGCACTGCCTCTCTGATGCCACATAATCCTGGAGACTGAATGACCAGCGAGTCCTCGCGGTCCCTCTGGACCACGTGGCCACCGGGTGAAGACGCAGAGCTGGTTGCAAACGGCCTCCACCAGGCGGCTAACACTGGCCCAGTTTGCAGGGCCCGAGTTCAGTCCAAGAAGACAGCTGAAAGATAATCAGAGAGCAGTGTGTGTTTATATAGATCTGATATTCATTAGAGGAAACAGTGATATCTGAAGTGAATCTCACCTCTGGAGACTTTCAACAAATACAAATCTCTTCGACACAAGTGCAATCGTTTCACACTGATGTGTGTAGGGTAGATGACCGTCACTGTACTAGAAGCCTCCCTAAGAAGTAAGGTGTGCAGTTACTGATCTCAACAGCATGGAAGTTATTAGTAAGAAACATGTCAAATATTCAAGGGTAACAGCTCTGAGATATAACTGGATATTTGTTGGTGTGTCCAACTGTATTTAACACGGCCAAGGACCCACAGCAGCACATCACCTGTGAGATCATGATGATGCTGAAGAAGCAGGAGTGACAGTAAATCACCAGGTTTAAGCTTTAAACCAGAAACACTTATAAAGTCAATAGTGGTGTGTATGTTATTTGTAATTAAGTTTCCAACCCCACTTTAGTTGAAAGACTACATACAGAGACTTAACTGTTTAATTTGCATTTCTTCAGTTTATTATATTTTATGAGAAATGTTAGAAAATTTATCTGAATCTGAATCAGTAAATATTGTATTTAGATTGTGCTTCTACAGGTTTTAACATTACTTTACACTTAAAGTTTCAATGTTGACACAAATACTGCAAGTTGAAGTTTGAGATGATTTTAATCTGTTTTACACAGTATTTTTTACTTTGTCTTCCAATACAAAAGGTTTACTTTACAGTATTAAGCATGTGTTAATATTTAATTGATTCACACTTAATTTTATTATTAGGAAAAAGTTTCTCTCTAGAAACTTTAGTGGCGTCACTTTATTGATGGTGTTTGATCAGAATCATTTAGGAGAAATCTGTAAAATAACAGTTTTTCTCTGTAGAAATATTAATGAAACTTTCTGTAAATGTATTGTTTTTACACTTTATCTGAATTAGGTTATGCCAGTCATTTAAAAAATATTTTAGAGTGTATGTAAGTGCAGACCATGTAATCTATTCTGAAATAAATATGATTACCATTCCTATTTCTTCAGCGATGTACGAGCACATTAATGAGCGGATGCTGTCAGCCACACAGGACACGGATAGTCTTGGTATCTTTCTGATGTGAGCGCTGGAATCTTCTCAGGGCGTCTTGAAGGTGTCACTTTTAGCGCCTGAGCCCGTCGTTAAAGCAGCAGCTTCAGGCCTCCACAGTCAACAGACACGTGCAGCTGCAAACACATGGCGTGTTTATCCATTTGCTGCTCCCGTTAAACGTAGCGCCGGAGGTGTGAGAGTCCCAGCGTGGCGTGTCCTGCGTGCTGCTCAACTCTAACTCACAGATAGCTTCACTGGACGAGTGTCTGTCCAGGGGACGGGCGGCGGGAACAAGGATGAGAAGCAGCTGTTTGTGGTTTGACTGTTGGAATAATGCAGGAGAAGAAGAAATCACAGTGGGATCGATGCTTCCGCACAAGCTGAAGCTAAACTGTGTCGCTGCCTTGAAACTGAATTTAAGATTGAAAAATGGATGAAGAATGAAAAGTGCAGTTTGTAGCAGTGAAACGAGTTTAAATGTGAGTCGTATTGTGAACGTGAGCTGAAGTACAGAGAGACAGACCGAGCTGCATCGATCCGTGCAGAACCTGAACCACCGGCTCCCAACGTTTTCCAACTCTCGACTTGAAAATCTCAAAAATGTTGGCAACAACACGGAGGCTGAATAATCTGTTCTCAGAGAACTTTTTATTCCAACTCCACCGATGGAACAATCCGGACTGACAGAGGAGAGATCACGTGTCGATCCAACATCTGTCTCTTTTAATTCTTCCTGGTTTGATCCTCCAGTTTTCGCCGTAGACATGATCTTTAAGAGAGAAAACAAGTGTATGATGTGGTCTGAAAACACAAACGCTCCTGTCATCGGCCCATCGCAGAAAAGACTTGGTTTTTAAACACTTCAAAAATATATACTTATTCACCAAAATCGTTATATTGTTTTGCTAATGATATTTATAATTTATACCAGTGGGCCCCAGTCCTGTTATATCTACAGGTAGGAGCTGATGAAGACTGTGAATTTAGTCGAAAGCCTCAACACAAGCAAGTAAGTGGACCTTTAGATAAGCCATGAGCTTGTTTTATCAACCGTGAAGTGAACCTGTTTGTGTTGCTGAACGTTTTTGATGAATCCATCCCTCCACTCTGAAGCTTCTGAACATCAGGTGCAACTGTGACGTCTCACCACCAGGTGTCGCTGCAGCTTCACCTTCCTCAGAGCTCAGGCCCAGAACATGTCTGAGTGATGAGGTTCAGTTTGATGGAGGTCGACCTGATACCGTCACAGGAAGCTTTCAGAGTGCTGCTGTCGGAGCTTCAAACTCTGACTCATGACTTTAAATATGAACTTTCAGTATTTTTACATTTTAATTTTTTGAATACATCGCCTCACTGCAGCCTCCTGGTACAGCTCAGTGTGCTCATGGGAATAACACTCATCCCCCAGATATTTCCATTTACTGCTGTGCACATGTGCTGATAAAACGAGGTTAAATAATTATTTAATATTCTTCAATATTTGCTTCTGAAGTGACGTAGAAGGATGATGAATCAATCAAACTGTGTTTGTACAGCACTTTTCATACAGTTCAAAGAGCTTCACCCACTGATGAGCTGAGGAGAAAAAGGACAAACAAATAAGAAAACCATTAGATTTAACAAGCTATAAAACAGCAGCAAGCAAACAAAAAACAGAAGAAAATAGATAATAAAATACAATAAAATACAATTTACAACAGATACAATAAAATATGTGAATAAAATAAAGCGAATAATGA
>NW_019525488.1:330143-331608 GCF_002814215.2 Seriola lalandi dorsalis | reverse complement strand
GACGCAGAGCTGGTTGCAAACGGCCTCCACCAGGCGGCTAACACTGGCCCAGTTTGCAGGGCCCGAGTTCAGGCCAAGAAGACAGCTGAAAGATAATCAGAGAGCAGTGTGTGTTTATATAGATCTGATATTCATTAGAGGAAACAGTGATATCTGAAGTGAATCTCACCTCTGGAGACTCTCCTTCCCAGGACAGGAGGTGTTCTTCCCCGTCGCTGCCTTGAACTGTCACCTGGGCTGCCTCTCCTGGTCTCTGGGAGGGAAGACAACCCGCTATTTCTACCCTAACATGCTGATGTTAATTGGAGATGTGTATAAGAGACAGCTTTTCATACAGTTCAAAGAGCTTCACCCACTGATGAGCTGAGGAGAAAAAGGACAAACAAATAAGAAAACCATTAGATTTAACAAGCTATAAAACAGCAGCAAGCAAACAAAAAACAGAAGAAAATAGATAATAAAATACAATAAAATACAATTTACAACAGATACAATAAAATATGTGAATAAAATAAAGCGAATAATGATTAAAAACTATATTTAAAGGTTGTAGTGATACTTTAAAAGTGTATTTAATAAAGTTAAAGTAAACATTTATATTACACGCAGTTAGAGTCACTTCCGGCTGCATGTCATTAACAGTAATACAGGCCTATATATAAATATAAATATATATATATATAAATGATGTGGCCTCGTTCTGTCAGGATCTGCCCGGTGACACATTATGAAAAGCAGCAGCGGGTCATGATCATAAATAAATCCCGCCTTTCACACCTCCGCCTGGCGGGAGACACACGAGCTGTTTACAAACACACTTTTATGAGGGAGACGTCAGGGGAGTGTAACTTCAACCGGGAAAACTTTAATTGGTCTCTCTCACACACACACACACACACACACACACACACACACACACACACACACACACACACCCCTCCCAGCTCTGGCCCCGCCCACACGGAGCAGGGCTCGTTAAAAGGCGGGAGCGTTGGGGCGGCGGGGTTAGTTCAGGAGCTGCAGGACTGTTGATCACCGCGGGACTTTCACACTGAGGGACGTAAAGATTCAAATCGACATTTTAAGGCTGAACTTTCAGGACGCTGCTGGATAATCTCAAACCTGGAATCATGAAGTCTCCAAAGCTTAAAGCTCAAGGTGAGACTTTATCCTGTTTACCTGTATTTTTTAATTAGTGATCATAATAATTAAGACATAATAAGAGAGATTCAAACTCCAATAACATATAAATATAATAATATGATTATAATAGACACTCGCATTAATATAAACATGTATTTACATCGTTGTTCTCCTGCAGCGAAGTTCGTCAACGAGGATCTGACCGACGTGCTGTGCGAGTTCGACGCGGTGATCGAAGACTTCACGTCGCCGGTGGAGAAGCGACACTTCAGGTACGACGAGCACCTGAAGACCGTGAAGAGGAGGAGCAGCGCGAGCGTCA
>NW_019525488.1:326049-330093 GCF_002814215.2 Seriola lalandi dorsalis | reverse complement strand
TAGACACTCGCATTAATATAAACATGTATTTACATCGTTGTTCTCCTGCAGCGAAGTTCGTCAACGAGGATCTGACCGACGTGCTGTGCGAGTTCGACGCGGTGATCGAAGACTTCACGTCACCGGTGGAGAAGCGACACTTCAGGTACGACGAGCACCTGAAGACCGTGAAGAGGAGGAGCAGCGCGAGCGTCAGCGACAGCGGCATCAGCGACTCAGAGAGTGAGAATCCGTAGTTAAAGTCACTAGAGAGAAAATATGTTGAGACATATGAGGGTTTATTATGAGACATGAATGTGGATATGGATAAATGTGGAGGTTCCAGACTCTATCTTCAATTGTGCAGTTAAGACTAGAGACACCTGAGACTCCAGGATGGAGATCAGGTGTGCAGAGAGGACACAGAGATGTCCCTGATATCTGATGAAGCCTCAGCTTCTCCCCTGGAGTCAGACTCTGTCCTCCTCCACTCTTATCATGTGCCATCAGTGTGTGTGTGTGTGTGTGTGTGTGTGTGTGTGTGTGTGTGTGTGTGTGTGTGTGTGTGTGTGTGCTCTCACATGCAATTACACAGAGATAACGAGAAAGAAAGATCCTTGATGGCGGTCCAGAGATTTGGGGTTTAGATTAAGCAGCTACTTGCCGCGTATTGTGGCTACGACTCTTTAAGTTTTACTGGCGTCCATTACTCTTACGACTCTACCACACAGTGGGTTATACAGTCCTGCAGAACCGGGCCCAGGCAGCTTCCTCATGGTTTCAGCATCACGTGTGAGTGATGTGAAGACGTCTGTGGAAGCACTTAAGAGAGGAGAGGATGTCCAGTTAACTGTGGACTGGAGACACAGACTCCAGAGAGAGAGTCAGGGACCAGCTGCACAGAAACACCTTAAGTTTTCTCCTTAAGTCTGACACTTAAGGTTGAATTTCTCCTTAGCTGAGGGAGTTACTTAAGGGTGCTGCACCCTCTTTAAAGGTTTCCTTTGTTAAGGAAAAACCTTAAGGCATTTGCAGCAGTGAAAGAGATTTTACTGCGGTAGAATTCTTCTGTTTCCATGGAGACAGTCTATTGCTCGTCGAGGCTCCTGCATTTATCTCCATGAACTCAGACATGTTGTTTAGAGTTTGATTCTTTACCTTTACCTTAAGTATAAGACTAAGAGAAGGAGAAAACCTCAAGTACATAAGTGAAAATCTGAAGGAAACTTTAAGTGCAACTGTTTTTATTTTGAGGAAACCTTAACTTTAAAATCTTAACATCAGCTGTTTTGTGTGATTGGCTCCTGGCTTTTAAATTGCAGGTGATAAAAATCAAACTTTATTTTAGTTGTAGCTTAATAAACGGAGGTGTTGTGAGGGGATCAGGTGTTTGAACCTGTGAGCTCAGGGGATCAGATTCCTGCACAAGCTCCGTCCTCTCCATGGCGGTCGAATGAAGAGCGGCCTGTCGACCTATTGTGCTGCAGCCTGATGGATGGACTGATGAAGGTGGAGATAAACCATGAAACAAAGAGGAGAGAGAAATGATGGAGGGAGGAGGAGGAGGAGGTAGAGAGCTGATGACACAACAAGAGAGCGGGAATGATGTGTGTGTGTGTGTGTGTGTGTCTCACGCTGTGTGCTCAGTGCTGGGGGGGGGTGGAGGTCAGAGAGGGGAGGGTTAGTAAATGGGAGACACTCGAGACACTGTTGAGGTCTGCGGTGGTTCTGCAGAGAGGAGGGCGCCTCCTCATCTTCTTCTTCTTCTTCTTCTTCACACACACACACACACACACACACACACACACACACACACACAAACACACACGATCCTGTCTCTCCTCTGTCTTACAGTGAACATGTTTTACGACGTGGCAGAATGATGTGACATCACTTCCATAACGAGCTGTGTAGATTTGGGCGATATAGACTCTGAAAGCATCAGAGATGAATCTTCCTCGAGAGCAGGGGACGAGTTCCCGCCTTCAGAGCGTCCTCTTCCCAGCAGCACTCTGTGTTTTCCCGCTGTCACTGATTAACGCACTCTCTCTCTCTCTCTCTCTCTCTCTCTGACAGGTGCAGAGTCTCTCAACAGAAACAGCTTCAGCTTCAGCGACGAGCGGCTCAACTCCCCCACCGTGCTCTCCCCCACCTCACCCCCTCTCATGTCACCAAAACGTGAGCCTCACCCGTCACTCTTCAACACACACAAACTCAGACTTTCTGTAAAGAAAATCCAGGATCGAACAGATCCAGAGTCCAGCTGCACAAAACCCCTTAAGTTTTCTACTTAAGTCCGACGCTGAACACACACTTTCTCCTCAGCTGAGGGAATTACTGAAGGTTGTTGTACAGAACCTCTTAAAGTGTTTCCTTTGTTAAGGCATTTGCAGCAACAAAAGAGATTTTACAGCAGTAAAATTCTACAGTTTCCATGGAGACCGTTAGTTTGCTAACATTAGCGCTAGTGATACCTGAGAAAGTTGCCAGAAGTAAAATAAAATGTCTTAAAAGAACAACATTAAAGAAGTGCGGCGCTCTCTCTCCCTCCTCCTGTTGTTGTCATGGAAACCTCAGCCCAGTGTTCAGCAGACGCTCACACAGCTGATCGATCGACATGAAATACTTCAGCGATAATCGACTGGAAAGATCCCGAAGCATCAAACCACAGAGCGTCATTAACCGTAGAGGCGCTGAAGAGGAGTGATCAGATCCAATCACAGACTGATGCCGATCAGATCTATAGAGAGAAATCAATAAATCAGTTCCTCTTGTTGAGACGTTCTTCATTTATCAACATGAACTCAGACATGTTAAGATACAATCAGAGGAACCTTCAGGTAGTTTGGTCTCTAAGGTCTGAACTGGCTTTCAGTGATTCCTTAAGTATAACACTAAGAGAAAACCTTAAAGACTTAAGGGGATTTTGTGCAGCAGTTTTTACTTTAACGAAATCTTAACTTCAGGTGATCACAGAGTATAAATCATTCAGAACAGAGCAGTGCTGTCTGACGTCTGATTCCTGAAACAGAAGTCGTCACTATCCGCTGAAGTCTGACTCTCTCTCTCTCTCTCGCCCCTCTGCAGCCAGACTGGGCGACACCAAAGAACTGGAGGACTTCATCGCCGACCTTGACAGGACATTAGAGAGTAAGTGCTAATGCAAGCTAGCTGTCAGAGCCCTTGATGAATTAGCCCGCGTGCTGGCGCCGCCCGCTACTCGGGATTAGCTCGGGCGCGTTCGTCCCCTGTTGTCAGATACGTTAACGACCCTCGCTCCCCGTGGCGTCGCTCCACCTTAGGTTTCTGACAGACAATCAGTGATGAGTCAGGAAGATGGAGGAGCTCCGTGGTGACAGCGAGGGGGAAAGGCAGCGTTTCAGTCAAAGCGCCTCCAACAGCGTGTGATTAGCTCGCACCGTGAACTCTGGGTTTCTGCTCTGTCCCATCCTTTCATGTATATATAACATGAGAGAGGCGGTGTAACCTGAGCAGCTCCCAGAGCATCATGGGTAACAGGCTGAGGTGTGCTGGAGCCGGTCTTTACTACGCGGCCTGTGAGTGTTGGAACTTGCATCAGAGCAGGAGGAATGTGAGCTGCTGAGAACCGGAGCTGAAATTCCAAGTGGAAATGTCAGGAATGGAATGAGAGCGGAGTGGGAGTCCAAGCTCGCTCCTTATTTCCATGTTTTTCTTCTTCTTCTCCTCCTTCTTCCTCCGCCCTGCTCTGTTCTGTGTTTCAGCCACTGAATGTCCGTCTTTCAGCTCGCAGGCGTCTCTGGACATTCAGTCAGGCAGTCAGCCAGCAAGCCCCCCCCCTCCTGTTAGCCATGGAGAATGTTTATTAGGGCCACCAGTGTTTACGATGATCAGTCTGTGTGACTGAATGTCCGGCGCTCTGAGAATAGAACCGGCAACCCAGGAGCCAGGAGGTCCTGTCCTAATCAGGTCTGTCTCTGTCTCTCCTCAGGCATGTGACACGGAGGCTGGCAGTCGTGCTGGAGCGCAGCCATGAGCGAGGGAGGGAGTGGATGCCTGGACTCCCCTTGAACATGCACCTGCCCC
>NW_019525488.1:318431-325924 GCF_002814215.2 Seriola lalandi dorsalis | reverse complement strand
CACCCAACAGGATACAGCTGGGTGTCACCACAACCGCCAGCGCTCCGCTAACTCCAGACCACCCGGCGACCAGCGGCTGTATGGACGGCATGAAAGGTCAAAATTAGCATCGCGAGGACGAGAATACTCCTCCGCCACGAGGCGACGGACTCCATGAAAAGTTGTGAGGAATGACAACATGGAATAGACGCTACGAAGAGACACTGGATCACTGACAAACCCCCGCCACCCAGACCAGGCCGCACTCCCTCATCCTCAACTTGAGCTGGAAGAGTATTTAAAAAAAGAAAAGGCTTTTTATAATAGAAATATATTTGTAATTTTATAGAGCTTCTTATTGTAAATGTATCTCTTTTTTTTGTGAAATATATTTTTGTATCTTATGTAAATAATAATTGTTCCAAATTCTATTTGCCTTGGTTTTAACAGGTCGGTCAGATTAAGGTTTGACGCTCGCTGACTGGAGAAAAGTTGGTTACAGGTTTAAATGTGAACTGAAAACTTAGAAAAAAACTGGAAAGCAAAATGTGTATTTAATACAGCTAATGCCAGAGACAAAATTAAAATATGAAATATTGTTCTTTTAGTAACATGTGACTCCTCTCTTTATTTCTGACTTTAGCTTCTCTGAGCGTCAGTCACATTGTTTCAGTGGATACCTGAAGTTAAAGCTCCATGTTTCTTCTTCTTCTGTGTTTTATTTGAAGTGTTGATCCATCAGAAGATATAAAAACCATCTCAGTGTAGTTTTACATCTCCTCTCTCAGGCTTCTCTCTGCAGCTCTAGTAACAACAGGTCGGTGAGCCAATCAGAAGAGAGGAGGCTCTGAGCCTCTCTTCTGATTGGCTGACTGTTTTCTTATCTTATCCAATAAAAATATCTCAGATTTCAGGTAGAAACACTCAGAGAAACCAAATCCTGCAAGGTGTGGATGGTGGGTCCAGGTGGGTCCAGGTGGGCGGGGCTTGGTGACTGCTTTGTCACGTCAGGACCTCTTGTCTTTTACACAGATTCTTTTTTCAGTCCGTCAACAACCTTCATAAAACATTTATTCTAAATTAATGGAGTTTCTCATTAAGTATAAAAAAGAGGGGAACCGGTTGATTGTGGCCCCTCAGGTTCGTCTACACCTGCTGCTACAGAACTAATATGGAAGCGTATCTGACCGTAGCGGGTGACCTTTGACCCCTGGTGGTCAGCAGACGGAGGGGTGCCTCTGACATAATTCCTTACTTCAGCCACACCTGCTGCCGGGGCCTGGGAGGGGTCACACCCTCCTGTCTCCCTCCACCTCTGGAAATAGAAGCGTGTTGCTACAGAAGTTACATAAGTGGCTGCTTTGTTGAGTGGTTGATAAATGAGCACAGAAGGTAAGAGACTTGTAATGTCTATTTCAGTGTGTGTGTTGTTGCATGTATGAGTTTACATTCTTGGGAGGGAATGAACGTCCAGCCTCTTCCTGGACTACCTCATGTCCTTTATTTTGGTGAGTCTTTTTCTTTGGTACCAAATTCCACTTGTCCATGACAAAAATAAATTTAGAGTTTGATGTGGGTCTCATTTCGTTTCCCGCCTGTGTTCGCAGCTCTATGTCGGTCTCAGGTCTGGAAAGGAAGCTGAAATTTTGGCGGGAGACGGTAGAGAAGGGAAGTGTGTTGGTGTTGCTGAGTTAATAAAGTGCTGAGGTGCTGACGGAGTCAGCTGTCATTGATAACTCTCCCATTCAGCCAGTCAGCAGCTCCACCACCTCTGGAAGAAATCAATACCTGCTTGTGTGATTTGATTTTACTGTAGATATAAAGTCTGTCTTCTTCACTGCACAGCTGCAAAATTCAATGTGAAACAGGCCGTTGCATTCAAAGCTCCTCCAGTGTAAAGGTCTCTGTCCATGTGTGATTATAGATCAGCTCTAGCTTCTATATTAATACTGTGAAAGAGAGGCTCAGAGCCTCCTCTCCTCTGATTGGCTCACCGACCTGTTGTTACTAGAGCTGCAGAGAGAAGCCTGAGAGAGGAGATGTAAAACTACACTGAGATGGTTTTTATATCTTCTGATGGATCAACACTTCAAATAAAACATAGAAGAAGAAGAAACATGGAGCTTTAATGTGCTTCCACGTTCACATCTGTAGCTTCATGTAAAGGAAGAGATCATACTTCCTTCCCTTCAGTCACTTACTGATCATCTGTCCTGATTTCACAAGAAGTCTGGTGTGTTCATGAGAGCGCCGCCCTCACAGCTGTGCATGGCTGCTCTTCACAGCCTGGGGATCCGGCCTGTACCATCACTGCATGCCAGTGCGTTAATCTGATGGCAGGAAGCTGGCATGGAGCGTGGAGACTCTGTCTCCGTGTTGTTTCTTCTCCACAGTTGGCAGAGGGGAGCGGTGGGCGCTGTCCCACTGTGAGTCCACCTATCTGCGCTGCTCTGCACCACGGCTTCGGTGTTTGGAGGGTTCCTGCCCCCGGCTGGGCAGCTGGCACTGATCTGAGACACCATGTTGACACAACACATGATCCCCTGAGGACAGGGGAGGAGGGGGGGTGACCTTTCTTCTAAAACAACCTCCCCCGTCTGGCAGCGGTGGGCATCTTTTTGGCAGCGAGGGTCGGTCCTGCAGGAGAGTTGGACAGAGGACAGTCTGGATGTGTGGGAACATCGGAGTCAGGCGGGAGAACAAAGTGAAGAGGAGGGACGGAGGAGAAGAAGGGAACACAGGAGATATAAGATGGCAACAGACAACAGGAGGCCTCAGAGGCGGGACTGGATCGACCGACAATCATCCTAAATCTTGCACCATGTGTCAGTCTTTACATCAAGATGGATTCCTGTGGGAGGAGCGGTCGCTCTATGAAGAGGCCGACAGAGACACACAGATGTGTGTCCACATCACAAAGAGACAGAAATACACAGAGCCAAATATCAGGTTCAGCTTTCCACCCTGTCTTCACATCACTGGGGTCCAGATGTCCCAGCAGAGCGAGGAGAGGAGGACATTAATGAGTGTGTGTGTGTGTGTGAGGGACATTTGCAGGTCGTCCTTGTGTCCTGGAGGCGTCCCTCTGTAAACTCTCTCTCAGGCTAAAGTCAGGAAAGTCAAGAGAACTTTAGGTTTAATTTGCCAAATGTGATTCAGTAAGTGTATCTGCACCTGTCAAAGGTTTTTCTGTTGACAGGAAGAGTTCAGAAAGATTATTAGAAGTATGATATGAGGTGAAATAGTAATTTGTCAGATTCTAAATGTTCAAGGATTTCAGAGATGAAAAGAAAATGAGAGTTTGAGTCTAAAATTATATTAAGTTGGATTTTTGAGGAGTTTAAACTCAGCACTTTTACAGGCAGAGTAGGTATTTTCTGTATGTTGAGTTAATGCATGTGCCTGCAGCCTGCAGCGAGGACCTCTGAACTCAGTCCTGCTCAGTGACAGAGTCCAGACTCACTCAGATCGGGATGACAGGCAGGTTCATCTGTCATGGAGCTCATTATTACTGCCTCTGTCTGACTCGCATCCATTATGATCTCCATTATCACTATCACACTGACTCATCTACGACCTGACCGACAGTATTTGAGACCTGGAGCAGCTGTGTTACCTCGACCCACGATTATATCTGTGTCTTCACGTAATAACACACAGAATTATTTCAAATGACTGAATAGTGTGAGCATGATGAAACTGAGCCTCATGTCCACCTTGGGAATGAGGTCACACTGTTGTTAAGCAGACAGATGCATCACACACACACACACACACACACACACACACACACACACACACACACACACACACACACAGAAGTCTGAACAGTGTGTGGGTGTGTTGGAGCTGAGTGCAGCTCAGGCAGGTGCTACATGGTTTTCTAAGGACTCATTCCTTCAGGGGGAAAATGTGACACGTGACTTTTTGGCTTATTTTGTAACTAAGAAACAAGGTCGAATGTGCATCCTGGAAGAAAAAAAGAAAAGAGAGATTAACACTTCAACACTGGACAAAACAACACAGGGTGTTATGACAACAGAATAAGTCTGACAGTTATGTAACAGCTGTCATCAGTCGGAGGTTCCTCTGCTCCTCTTGCATCGGTGGCTCAGACTGTATTTTCTGCTGTGGGCAGTTGTAGCTCACTCCTGAGGAGCAGACCAGACTGATAATTATACCATGACTATCAAGTGGGTCCACTTTTCCTCCAGGGTGAAAGGAAACACAGTACAGTGTTTGTTTAACTCATAAATGTAGTGCAGTAGAAAGAACAATATTTCCCTCTGAAATGTAGAAGTGAAAGTATAAAGTAGGATAAAATGGAAATAGTCAAGTAAAGTACAAGTAAAGTATTTAGGCTAAATGTACTTAATTACTTTCCACCACTGCTAATGAAGTCTTGAGTGAAAACAAAGACGGTGTCTGTTATAGAAGCTAATATCAAAAAGGAAACAGACTAACTAAACCACCTCACAAAGACTGTTAACATGAAATAATAAACTCTATATTGATGTTAAAATGTTTCTCTACAACAACTAATCCTCCATCGTCTCACTGCTCATGACTGAGCTGCAGAGTTTGTAACATTAGATCAAACATGACACTTTATATTAGTGATGAAGTGACAAGCTAACACTGGAGATGAAAGGACGTGCTATCAGCTAGCTAACATTAGTTAGCTAAACTGTAACTGAAGGATAAAGATAGAAACTAGCTAACATTAGTTAGCTAAACTGTAACTGAAGGATAAAGATAGAAACTAGCTAACATTAGTTAGCTAAAGTGTAACTCAAGGCTAAAGGCCACCCTGAGTGGACGGCTCACTCACAGCTTGTGGGAGGAAGTGGGAGGGAAAAGGGCAGAAACTGAGGTTTAGTTTAATACATTATGGAGCTGGTTATCTGCAGCTATTAAGATGCAGAGAGACAGAAGGATAAATGGAAGGAAATGGAGAGAGCAACAGATGGAAACCAGACAGCCTGGACTGACAATAGGAAGGAGGGCCACGACAGCACGGGGCCATCTGGGATTTGCCTGGTGCGCACACACACACACCACACGCACGCACACGCACACACACACACACACACACACACACACATCACATGGTTATCATAAAGGAAGTTATTTGTTGCGTTAATCAGGCTTGTTCACAGCAGCTTTATGTTTTTAAAGTATTTTTATAAATGATTTCTTGTGTTTGTTTTTAGAGATGACCCTTGTGAGAAGTTAAAGTCTCAGACGTGATTAATGTTCACGAAGATGAACTGAATGCAGTCACCACAGTCGCTCTTCACTTGCTCTGCAGTGACTCATCAGTTTGGAAATATAAGACCACACTCACTTCACACTGATGAACTCTGACTCAGACTGTGCTCCGGTCACTCGGCCACGTAGACGGCACGCACGATTCAGATCTGGTTATTATCTGGTTTTGATCACCCAGATTGAACAGTGAGGTTATTTCATGTTCAGGCCGTTCCTAAAAACATTTGTCTGACAAATACATTAAACTGTTTCTCCTTCTCCTGTCGGCCGTCCAACACAGCAGAGAGGCCAAACTGTTTAATAGAAGTGTTGTCTTACAGCACGCCGACCTCTCCTCGTATAAACCCCCCCAGTCTGACTCAGTCTGACTCAGTGGAGGCCGAGTTAAGAGAAGCCAAGGGAGGCAGCTGTGTGTGAACGCTGGCTGTGGACGCAGCAGGCCCGAAGCCCAGTGCTATCACCACCTCTCATCAGCATGTGCCAACATTTCCCCTTTTCATGTCCCGCTGCTCTCGCTCTGCCACAGCCATGTGGAAAACCTGCAACGCTGCTAAACTTCAGTAATAAAACACAGACAAAGTGAATAATAGAAATAATATGTGGCAATAATCCACAGTCAGACATGCACATATTCCTTTTCTTTAGTTGTCAGATGTTTTTCAGAGGTTTCGTAGCGTCTGATATCTCGCTATCATCATTCTGTCTGAAAAGATAAGGTACTTGGGTTGTTTGTCCAAGCTTTGGGCTAAATGAGCATCAGCTACCACACACTGCACAACAACAACAACAACACAGCCAGTCTGTCATTCAGGGTAATCAGACTCAGTTTTAATTGATAATGTGCTATACTGTCAATACATTGTATTTTTAAATAGCAAACAATTATTATAATTGTGATAATAATCATTACAAGTCTATTTCTGTAGCACATCCAGTATTTTATTTCAGACAGTTGTGGAGGGTTGTTAGCTTGGACTGATCACCGGGTCTGGTTGGTAGATAACGTTGTGTGTCATCAGCATAATGATGAAACTGGATGTTATATTAAAGTGGACCAAACCATTTCTTAACATTGATGTTAGCTGAACGTCTCGTCTGCCTGCCTCACTCCATCAGTGGCTCCATCCTCACAGCTTTGCTCAGTAACTGTAGGTAAATGCAAGTAGCAGTAGCTAACTATGTAGCTTGTTTAATAACTTTACTTTCTTACCTTCAGAGTTTCTGAATTAGATTGTGTCAAATATCTACTGATGGAGGCTAATGTCATCTAGTTTCTAACTTTAGCTTTAGGTTGAATGAATGTTAATTACTCTTAAGTCTTAATTCCTACATTTCCCATCAGTGCAGCTACAATGATCTGTCTCTTGTCTCAGTAGATGTCTCTGTGGTGCACACTTATCTGTTGCACTGGTGCCAACAGGAGGATTAAAGGGGGGGGGGGCTGAGCTCTGCAGAGGGAGAGGCTGACGAGGTCTTTGGGAACAGAGCCTCACACGCAGCTGATCAACAACAGTCACACAGAACTCGTCATTCAACCCCACATCGACGAATGAAAACCATGTTTTCATGCAGATTTCAAACCTCAGAGTTTGGTTTTATGAGGAGAGAAATGGGGGGGGGGGGGGGGGGGGGGGGGCAGAGGAGAATGAGCTGAGAGACTTACACAGAGTTAAAGGACCTAACACATGTATCTACAATCTACATTTCATTTCTCTGCTTTTACTATGTTCTGTTTGTGTTTGGATTGATTTCCTTTACTCCCATTAGAGAAAATGTCCATGAACACAGCAACATAACTCATCACACTGCACTGACATGACAAGTTATGCTTTAGAAAACCGGCATAAAAATGTCCGAATAGAACAGCATGTAATAAATAATGATGTTTAGTTAGTGCAGAGATAGAACCGAGAATGAAAAAATGAAAATGAAAAAATACAAAGCAAACATTTCACAGATTGAAATTTGAAAGTAAATGTGATTAATTAATGGGGAGAATATGCAACATGATTATATATATATATATATATATATATATGTATATGTGTGTGTGTCAGTGTCCGCTGTCCAGATGCCTCACATTAAATATTAATACATCAGACGCTGTGTAAACATTATTCTAACAGACAAAAGCCGATGTTAATGATTAAGTTCTAGCAGATGCTGTTCGTTAACCCCTCCTCCTCCTGCTTTCACTTCTCCTCCTGTTTTATCTCTTTACCCCCCCCACCCTCCTCCACCCT
>NW_019525488.1:317380-318411 GCF_002814215.2 Seriola lalandi dorsalis | reverse complement strand
AGAAGGTAAAGTATTGGGGTGGTTTGGATGGATAATTATTTCATGAATTAAAAGATCGGGATACTGTGTGAAATTTAAACACCCAGTGAGAGACCGCAGCCTCTCCTTAGGAGGGAACTGTAGAAGATTGTCTCTCAGCAGCCCCGATTGACCTACAGGAGTCATTCATGAGATATTTCCATGTGTGAAGTGCATTCATTAATTTGTAGTGCATAATTGAGGAATTAGTCTGTAAACATGGAAGGGGAATACAATCGTGAAAAAATAGAGTCTAGCATTCCCACCCTGAAAAAAGATTTTGGAATTCCAGGGACTTGGGGAAATAAATGGGAAGTAATAAAAAACAATGTGCTAGTGTGTCAGCCAGAGAAGAAGAGAGGGAAAATCTTAAAACATTTAGAGGACTGGTACGGAGCAAAGCGACACCTTGGCTGGTTTCCACATGATGACTGTAAAGAAAACATAAAAAAGACTCTCCAGACACGACTAACACAACTTAAGAAACAGCTAAAAGAGGCAGAGCGAGACCATTACACAGCAGGAATGTTTAATAAACAAAAAAGTAAGAGGCGAGTGGAAGAATTGGAGCAAGATCTTATGTATGTGAATCTGATATTAGTTTCTCATCCTCTCACCACACCAAAAACACACACACCCCCCTCCGCACCACCCTGTGGAGGTGAAGAGTTACAAATGGTAATAAAACACCCTGACATCCCTCCTCCCTATAACCCACCCCTTAATCCAACCTCAGGTTTAGTCCCTTCACTCCCACTCCAGGCACCAGTGGTGAGATTTGATGGAAAATTGAATATAGAAATAGATGAGGAGGGGGGGAGTGATGTGTCTGTCTCTTATACACATCTATCTGTCTCCTTTTCACAGCGACAGTAAACTTGTCCCTGTCCTTTGTCTTTCATCCCTGTCTCTGTCTTTCACCCTCAACACGACCTCTGGCATTTTCTACGGAGACTGGGGTTTTTACTTTTTCTACTCATCTTTACCCCCTGGTGATGTGACCCCCAACCCCT
>NW_019525488.1:316324-317360 GCF_002814215.2 Seriola lalandi dorsalis | reverse complement strand
CCCACCCCCCACCCCTCCCCCCCTGTGTGCTACCTGCCCCTCGGCCAGGTTAGAAAGGTGGGTCCGGGTTTAGCTTTGGGCCGCAGACAGCACCCTGTCATTAAGGCCGAGTTCACACGTGACCAGACTGTCCATGTGAACTGGAGCCTGAGGGGGAAAACCTCGTATCTCCCCTGACTGATGGAGCGGCGGATGGAATACAGAGATTGTGTCAGACGTTGTGTGTTTGAGATCATGTGTAGCCGCCTCCCCTGTACATTAACTCTTGGAACAATTATGTACATTCAGAAACGCTGAAAAGCTGCTTGTTATGATCAAGGTGCCCCCCCCCCCCGGAGCTCCTGCCTTGTGTTGTATTTTAACCTTCATGAAGGAGGATTTATCACAGGGCCGTTTTATTAGACTGCATATGTTTTAGCGGTGACTCGAGTTTGAACCACACATAGCACGATCTTTAAATCAAAGACCGGAGCTTTCACATCATATTTAATGAGCCGTCAACATAAGACACTGATGTGGAGCTTGAAGAGTGCGACACCGTCCTGAGTGACAGCAGTGATCTGAGCAGAGAGATGAACTGTCTCATGTGTCAACACTTTAGATTAACCTGGAGAGTTACGAGCTTCAGCTGCCGCCTCAGGGCAAAGACTCCCACTTTATCCTAAACTGCAGAGCCTGAAGCGGGGGGGTTGTTTCATCTTCAGAGGGGGCATCAGTGAAATCACCCCACTGTAATTATTGCCCCAACGCAGGGAGTGAGAACAAGCCGAGCAGTGTCCTCTCTCTTACAAAGGACGGGGGTGTTTGAGGTCGTTTACTTCAGCCTCCTGCCTGGTGTGTGTGTGTGTGTGTGTGTGTGTGTGTGTGTGTGTGCTCCTGGATCCCACCCCACATGCCAAACACTGATCTCCAGGATTTGTCCCTAAATCGATTTAGCAAATGCACCTTTCATCAGCTGAGTCCTGTGAGTGGAGGGATGATAAGTTACAGTCACATTAAAACACACTGAGCCCCCCCCCGCTCCCTGTCGTCACCC
>NW_019525488.1:311411-316304 GCF_002814215.2 Seriola lalandi dorsalis | reverse complement strand
CTAACAACCACAGAGAAAGTTGTAGCAGAGTTCAACAAGACGCTGCACGCTTCCAGTCCTCTCTGAACTCCACTCAACATATTTGACATGAACGGTGAATTATGAAAAGTTTAACAGAGAAGGTTGTAAATCAGCTGATGACAGGAAGTTACAGATTCCTGATGGAAAATATCAGCGTAGCTCCGACAAGCCAAAGCAGAGGATGTTAAATCTTACAGTCACTTTGAAACTTGTTACTTTATCATTGTGTTATTTAACTAATGCTATATCTTCCATTTTTATGTTAAAGGACCAAAAAATCCTGCACACAACGTTATTTATAATGTTGATCTGATGAAGATCTGTTTTTAATCCGCTGCTCCGGTCTGTGAGACTTTCTACAGTAGTAATGAGGGTTAGCTGGTTGAAATAAATCACTGGCGTCAGGAAAAATATCATTCACAACATTTCTGCCAGTTTCATTCTCGGTGACAAAGTAAGCTGTTGTTTACAGTGTGGGCCGGTGGGAAGCCAGTGAGGGATCATGACCTCATCAATGCACTAGTGAAACCTTTTGTTTGCTACAGACACCTGCGTGGAGCTGGAGGCTGAAATTGTTGTTGAAAAAAGTTTTCAGATCCTTTTTCTGGTCGTTCTATCGTCAGTATTTTATATGAGAATGTGAATTTGCTCGTAGCGAGTTTTGACCCGACTGAAGCTCTGTGAAGCACTTCACTGTGTTATACAGTTTGCTGTTTTGGTTTTTACCTCCAGCAACTTTGCTGTTTGGTCCGTGGTTCAGATGGTGGAGCAGGTTGGCCGCTGATGATCCCTGGCTTCGTGGATCAGTCTCCGGCTCCCAGGATGCATCGGGAAGAGTAAAACCTTGACAAATCAAATATGCAGATGATGAACCGCTGTGGAGCAGCTGACTGAAAGACAACAACAACAACTTTATTGTTTGGTTGACTCTCAGCAGCTTTGTCTCCAGGCACAGGCAGAGCTCTGACAGCCGACGGTGGTGCAGCTTTCAGCAGCTAAACATTTCCCTCAGGAGCTGGTGGAGACGCAGAGCTAAAAGAAAGAGAGGGAACACTGATGAGTAATTAACCAACGTTTGTTCTGATGCCTCCACTGTTACACTGAAAGAACTGTGATCAACTCTCAAGCTCCTTTACCTTTAGCTGCTGGAATCTATTTCTGTTTTGTTTGTTTCTCTTAAGATGGATAGATCTGTTATGTAGCTGGTTTTCTGTAAGTTTTCTCTGCTGCTGAACGTGGAGCAGGTGGTGGTGATCGTCGCTTGACAAGAGCTTCGGCCATTGTTACGTTTACAAGTCAAGAGCTTATGACACGTCGTCTGAGCAGCTACTGGTTCAGGGCAGACTGGAGGCTACAGTGAGTCGCTATCGGAAAATGACAAGACGGGCCGAGGCTAGCTGGTTAGCATGCTAACTTCAGTAGCAGAAAAGTTGAATATAGTTGGTGTTGGTGAGTAAAGGAATGAAATTTGATGCTGAACTCAAAACGTTTCTTCTACACTGGTAAGAAAACAGCTGCCAATGCTAACGTTAGCTATGTCGCACTAGCAAATACTTTCAAATAGCTCCTTTCAGAAATCCTTACTTTTTCACTCAGATGTAGAATATGCTGTTCTTTTCTCTTTTCTCTTTTCTCACACAAGATTTTTTGTGTTGGATTCAACACATGGTCCTCAAAATCTTTGATCTTTACATTTCTCATGTTACAGACAGAATTTTCCTGCAAACTGTCCGTGTTGATTTCCTGACAACATCTGGAACATCTGGGAGTGAGCGTGCAGCGTGATCAGCTGGTGTTGAGGAGATACAGTAAGTGGCAGGAGTCACAGAAACAGAAGCACAGCGGCGTCGTGTCAGGCGGCGGAAGCTCTGCTCATTCACAGAGGCATTTCCTGACTGTTGAGCTAATGAGGCCCATCGAGCCTCAGACTCAGGAATAACCAAATCTAAGTGCACTAATAACACCCGTCAGCACCCTGCTCTCTCTCTCTCTTTGAAGAAGTGCATTTATTCAACAAACCCACATTTCTGTTTCTCCAGCCTTTGTAATTTCCCAGTTCATTAGGCAGCAAAACAATATTAGAGACTATTATTAGAAGAGAGGAAATCATCAGAGGCAGTAATGCTGGGTAATGACGTTTAAGGAGGGAAGCAGGGAGGGGTCGAGGGCGGGAGGGAGAAAACATCTTCCCCTTGTTGTTCAAAAACAGGTCTGAGTCCTGGTCTGAGCTGGACTTCCTGGCCTCAGTGGAGTAAAGGTCAAGAAAGACAATCCTCTGCTGTCACTGTGTCGTCTTCCAGGGGTAAAGTGATGGGAGGAATGTGTGTGCGGGTTTGGGTGAAGGGTGAACTGTATGTTGCGTTTCTCTTTTTCCACAGTAGATGAGGATAAAGGTCTGATTCAGTGTAGAAATCCCTCTGTACCTGTCACTACTCATGGTTCATCATCACTACGCTCATTACTGCGTCTGTCCTCGGGGCTGCAGCCGCGGTTACGGGACGCAGGGCGCTGCAGGTCGGAGGTCAGAGGCTCCGCCCTCGTTTTCTGTTTGTGGGGAGAAAGAGAAAAGAAGCACAAACACAAGTAAAGACACGACAGCGACTGAGCTGCTGGTGGCACCTCGTCTTTCTTCATTCATCAGGACAGAACTGGCAGAAGTATCAGTACCACTTCACAATAAGACGACACTTAGAAAGGCTTTATAATTAGTTTATTAATTAGCTCGTTAACTGTTATAACACATTAGATAACAGACCATCAGTGAGCCCACATGTATCTGTGCTGTTCTGCCTCATCTGTAGCTGCTGCTTTAATTAACCACCGTCAGCATCTTGATGGTCGGAAAGTTTCATTTGGCAGATCAAATTATGGCAGATCACATGATCATATCACATGACCAGATTCATCCTCTGAGGCTTTGGCAGTATTGATTACCTTGACATTTATTAATGAGTTACTAGTA
This sequence comes from Seriola lalandi dorsalis, assembly GCF_002814215.2. NCBI lineage: Eukaryota > Metazoa > Chordata > Actinopteri > Carangiformes > Carangidae > Seriola > Seriola lalandi. The sequence goes on along the minus strand of NW_019525488.1, from coordinate 313,321 downwards.
TTTATAATGGGTAAAAACTCATTTATTAATGAGTTACTATCAGGCTCCTTTTACCAGTTATAATTATTAGTAACTCAAACATGGTGATGAGTTTTACACTTCACAATAAAGCTCCCTTTATAAACGCTACTGACTAAGTAGTAAGCATTGACCTGATCTTACCAAACAGTGAGCCTGCATCAGCGTATGAAAACTGTTATAACTTGTTTATTTATGATTCATCAAGTGAATTAATAACCTGATTATAAACCATTTATAAATCCTTTGTAAGTATTCTTACTGTAAAGTGGAACTGACATATCTCATGTTATCTCTGACCTGCAGGAATGCAGCTGGAGGAGAGAGAGACAGAGAGAGAGAGAGAGACAGACAGAGAGAGAGACAGACAGAGAGAGAGAGAGAGACATAGAGAGACAGACAGAGAGAGAGAGACAGAGGGAGACAGAGAGAGAGAGAGAGACAGACAGACAGACAGAGAGAGAGAGACAGAGACAGAGAGAGACAGACAGAGAGAGAGAGAGACAGAGACAGAGAGAGACAGACAGAGAGAGAGAGACAGAGACGGAGAGAGACAGAGAGAGACAGAGAGAGAGAGACAGAGACGGAGAGAGACAGAGAGAGACAGAGAGAGAGAGACAGAGGGAGACAGAGAGAGAGAGAGAGACAGACAGACAGACAGACAGAGAGAGAGAGAGACAGAGACAGAGAGAGACAGACAGAGAGAGAGAGACTGAGGGAAACCTGCAAAACAAATCAACCCAACATCTGTTGAACACAGACTCACTGCACAGGGAGCGGAACAACTTACAGTGAAGGAAGCTCTCTGCTGTCAGTCACAGCCCGTAGCCATGGCAACAGGTCTCTGCGGCCTGATGCGTGTGCAACATATTGTCATGTGACAATGAGCTGGACTGTCGGCTGCACCACTGGTCAAACACCACACACCTTCAACAAGCAGAGTCTCAACACTGGTGACACATGCATGTGTTTCCATGTAACTTCATTAATCTAATAACATTTGATTTTGAAAAACTTCCTGTGCTGATGTTAATGTCAGATGTGTATAAGAGACAGCTACACAGCATGTTGACACAGACTCATGGACCTGACCACAGGAGCACTGGACAGATGACACATGATTTACGACACTGGTGGATTGACGGTAAGAATGCTGTAATCCAAAACTTTGTTAAAGACTGTGGGGTGTGCCAGACATGTAATGTAAGACCAGCCCTTAGAGTGGAGGCTGGCAAGTATGCAGAACCAGCTGCACCAGGTCAGGAAATCACTATTGATTTCACAGACATGTTAAGCCGTGAAGGTGGGAAACGTTATTTGTTGGGGATTGTGGACTCCTTCTCACGGTGGGTTGAGGCCTATCCCACCGCAAAGGAGGACGCCACATCAGTGATAAAATGTTTGATAAACCACTACATTCCCACTCACGGTTTTCCCAGACTAATTCGCTCTGACAATGGAACAAACTTCAAAAATAAAGACATGGAGAAAGTTGAAACCGCATTAGGATTAAAACGTAGATATGGGACTGTATACCATCCTCAGTCTCAGGGCAAAGCGGAGAGCATGAATCAGACATTAAAAAACAAATTATTAAAAATTGTAATGTCATACAAACTAAAGTGGCCAGAGGCTCTGACTTTGGCCCTCTTGGGAGTGAGATCTGCAGTGAACAGGGAGACTAGTTTGACTCCTTTTGAGTTACATCATGGCAGAGAAATACCTGGTCCAACTCACTCCCTGAAAAAGATTTCTAATTGTGGATATAAACCATATTATGTGAAAATAAACGCTCTGGTGTCAGAATTTTCCATCCCCACAGATTCACCAACAGGAGAGAGCTTCTCCACGCGGGAACAGGAGCCAGAGCTAGGATCAGGAGGACCTCCAGA
>NW_019525488.1:310761-311361 GCF_002814215.2 Seriola lalandi dorsalis | reverse complement strand
ACTGAGCCTTAAAACCAGCCGTCAGGACTTCTGGAACTTTGTGATGTCACAACAAAGCAGTCACCAAGCCCCGCCCACCTGGACCCACCATCCAAACCTTGTTTTTATTCATGGAGAATGAAACATTTGCCACGAGCACTGAGAATCATTTCTCCCTGAATAACTAATCAATGAAGTCAGCTGCTCCTGCACTGATCGGTTTGAGGCACCGAGTCACTTGAACTGCAGCTGATGTAGAACAACTCTCCCTCTTTCTCCCCTCAGAGCCTTTTTCTTTTGAGGTTTTCCTAAAGATACAGAGCGTCTGATATTGTACAGAACATATTAGCAAAGTTATTTATGATTTTTTTTCTGACTCTGGCTCGACAGCAGAACGAGGCAGAGGAAGAAGAAAACGACAACGTCAGCAAGTTTAGAGGAGGTCAGAGAATCTATTAGAGCCGTGCTGCTGCAGGCGTGGCCCTCATCTGCTCAACAAACACTTGGCCCCCAGAGAGGGAAGTCTCCCTGTCTGTCCCATAAATCACACACACACAGAGACACACACAGAGACACACAGAGAGACACACACAGAGACACACACAGACACACACAGAGACA
>NW_019525488.1:309833-310711 GCF_002814215.2 Seriola lalandi dorsalis | reverse complement strand
AGAAAGGGAGGGAAGGCAGGCAATAAGGGAGGAGCAGGGTGAGTGAAAAACAAGGGATGCTTTATTTGTGGAGCAATGGACCATTGGGTCAATGATTGCCCTTATAACGGCTATGCTCGGCAGCAGGGAAGAAGCGGTGGTCCCCCAGGGGGAGCAGCTTCAAACCCACCCCAGCAGGCACCCAATCCACATATGGCTCCAGGAGGATGGCCTGCACATCCTGGTGCATGGGGACAGTTCCCACAGCAGCCATAGGGGTGCCAAACAGAAGGGGAACTACAGGGCTTGGGAGCTCCCTGTTTTTCTCTGAAGGTGAATGAGAAAACAAAATGGGTCATGGTGGACACAGGAGCTCGCTACTCAACCTTGAGTGATCCACCTTGCAGACTCTCATCCGCCTATGTTTCTGTTTTGGGATTTTCTGGCACTGAACAAAAACTGCCTTTCACGGAAGAAACTGTTGTGACTGTGGGAAACCAAATGCTGAGACACTCTTTTGTCTACGCACCGGACTGTCCTGTGAACTTGATGGGAAGAGACTTGTTGGTTCGCCTGGGAGTAGCAGTGAAATGTGCACCTCAGGGAACAACTATGCATTTTCCAGATGCAACTGTGATCACCTGCGACTCTTCTATCGATACGTCTGTTAAGCAAATGCCCCTGGGTGCCTCTGCTTCATATACTGCTGCTGAACCACCAGCTGATGTATATTGGGTATTGTTAAATACAGAAAATAATCCCTTGGTAGAACAATTTGATTTATGGGCTCCGTGGATTCACTCTCTCAACTCCTACCACTCTGTTCCCGACCCTCCCCATTGTACTTTATATTATGATAGGAATGAAGATTGGATATATAAGGCTGAATTTGAAGACAA
>NW_019525488.1:308649-309813 GCF_002814215.2 Seriola lalandi dorsalis | reverse complement strand
GAGGCAGAGGAAGAAGAAAACGACAACGTCAGCAAGTTTAGAGGAGGTCAGAGAATCTATTAGAGCCGTGCTGCTGCAGGCGTGGCCCTCATCTGCTCAACAAACACTTGGCCCCCAGAGAGGGAAGTCTCCCTGTCTGTCCCATAAATCACACACACACAGAGACACACACAGAGACACACACAGAGACACAGAGACACACAGAGACACACACACAGAGACACACAGAGACACACACAATCACACAGAGACACACAGAGACACACACACAGAGACACACAGAGACACACACAATCACACAGAGACACAGAGACACAGAGACACACACAGAGACACACACACAGAGACACACAGAGACACACACAGAGACACACAGACACACACAGAGACACACACAGAGACACACAGAGACACACACAGAGACACACAGAGAGACACACAGAGACACACACAGAGAGACACACACAGAGACACACACAGAGAGACACACACACAGACACACACACTCACACACATTAATTAATTAAAAAGATCTAGTGTAACTAAAAGCTCATCAGTCACAAACCCATAAACAAAACACTGTTTAGCAGTCGTCAAGGACAACAGCTAAACAGCTGTTCTGACCGCAGTGATGTACGACTCATCACAGGACAGGGTGAACAGATATCTGACGGGGAGCAGCAGTACTGGAGCGTTCTCCGTCTCTGTCCGTTTCATAAAGAGTCATGGTGAAAAAACTTGGCCAGAACTCTTTGAATTAAACCATTAAAGTCATTAAACCCTTTTTATTTCACTTCTTTTAGTTTCCCTACATTTTTACCACCAACCGCTCAGTGTGTAAATATAAAAGGTTTTTATCAGCCTGATATGACATGCACACACACACACACACACACACACACACACACACACACACACACACACACACACACACACACCTGTATGTGTGTCTGAATCTGGACCGACTCTTATCACAAACGTTCCACTTCGGCCTCGAGCCGTCGCTCACCTGAGTTATTCAACAACCAGGCGAATGGTGTCAGCTGACAACATGACTTTTCCACTGCGGCTCCACGTGTTAATCTGTTGAAACGTTAACTGCCTGGCAATGACAAAGAGTAACACGGACAGATGGAGCGAGCCGGGGGGGGGGGGGGGGGGGGG
>NW_019525488.1:305196-308629 GCF_002814215.2 Seriola lalandi dorsalis | reverse complement strand
GGGGGGGGGCGTGATATCAGACGGGTGTCAGCAGTAATGCGGGTGTTGTTGACGTGAGGAGGGAGCTGAGCCAGGAGGCAAAGCTTTCGATTTACTGGTAGATCTACGTCACCAGTGGTCATGAGACCTGGGTGGTGTCAGGAGGAATGAGTTTCCTCCCTGGGGAGGCTGGGCTCACCCCTGGAGAGAGGGTAAGGATCCAGAGAGAGTTCGGAGTGGAGACGCTGCTCCTTCAACAGAAACCTGCTTTTTTACAGTGTATGTTAGTTCAGGTAAACTGCCGACTCTAAATTGACCTCAGGCGTGAATGTGACACATCAGGTGTCCCAGCAGATCTGTGCAGAGGCCGGAGGACCAACACTCAAAGACTCCCACATCCCCCGACAGCTCCTGAGTATCGTTGCACCCCGGCAGGGTCTCCTCCAGTCCAGCCCCAGTCCCTAATGTGGGCCCACTATATATAATTGGTACTTTCTAACCCCCACCCAGTTGGCAGTGAGATCCCCAGGCCTTGCTCCAGGAGGGGGCCCTTTGGAAGATACTGATGCGTGGAGGTCTTTGAATCATTGTGGACACCAAAACAGGAGCTGTTGCCCCTGACAACACAGCTCCAAGGGTCATAGGGCAGGCAAACCCCCACCACAACAGGATGGTGATTCTCAGAGGGGACATACCTTAACTACAGACTACAGACAGCACACGCAGGCTGAAGGAAATGTTATGTGTGTAAAAACACATTCAAATTATATTTTTTGTGTTAATTTCAATAAAAAAGATGTTGTCTAAACTACATTGTTGGTGGGTTTGTCTTCGGTCACTCGTCTAATCTTTTCACAGTCACAACACCAAGGTTTCCTCCATCAGTTCTCTGTGAACTTGTGTGATGTGCTGAAATATGGTCTGTAATCCTCTGTCTTTACAGCGCTTGGTTTTTCATCACTGCTCCAGCTGTTCGAGCGGCCGCTCCGACATCTGCCTTATCAGGAGCTCCGCCTCCCTGTCAGGCGGCTCTGCACAGCAACACAACTCAATTACAGCTAGACAGGGACAGGTGTCAGGTGTGTGTGTGTGTGTGTGTGTGTGTGTGTGTGTGGTTGTCTGCCAGAACTAAGAGGGATCTCTTTCAGCCCAATGAGACAGACTTTTTTTCTTTGTAAACCACACACATTTTCCCTCCACAGACTCAGACAGAGGCTGATAATAAAAGCCAACCCCACACACACACACACACACACACACACACACACACACACACGTGCACAATAAGCACATGGTGGTTATCCAGCACTACTGACTCTAGGCTGATATTACTGCCTAATTAATCTGCCATAAAGATCTGGGACTCCTGCCAGCTGTTTGTGGACAGCACCACAGGCTTGTGTTTGTGCGTAGATACCTTTACATGCAACAGCACAGACGCAACAGTTGCTTCCTGTGCTTCTGATTTCACTGTTACTCATTAACGCGCACGCACACACACACGAGGCAGTGTGCACATACACAAACAGAGCAAGTCTCCTTACAAAAAAACACAATATTTCCCATGTGAACTGAAACATTTCACATTAGTTTTTCACATGTGTATATTAAAATTCACATGTTCATGTTTTTAAGCTGTGTGTGTGTGAAAGCCAGTTTTACATGTGAAAAAGAACGTGAACATGTGAAGTGAAATGTTGGGATTCCCACAGATTTCACACAGGTTGATGTTTGGGTTTCACATGGGAATTTAAAAGGGCTTCACACAAAACCACATTTCCCATCTGCACATGTTCCGCACATTTCACATGTGATTTTTTGCACATGTGAAATTCATGTGGTTTTTGTGTACGGGTCATAAAACCACACGTCATACATGTTTTTCTTTTTTTTTTTTTGAGAGATTTTTACATCGACTGACCTCGTCATTAAGTTTAAATACTGTACGTTAAATCATGTCACATTCCTGCAGCGCGAACACGTTTATAACAAACATGTGAGCGTCTGACGGACCGGCATCAATCACCCAGCTACAGTTCAACCAGCAAACAAGCTCCTGCTCCTTCTGTCAGGACAAACACCAGGACAATCGCTCTGCCCTCTGTGTCCTGTCATCAATCACAGTGATCAGTCAGTCCTCCCTGTGGTCTGTGTGGAGGTCAACCTGCTGCAGCTCAGCCTCCACAGACCTGTGTGTGTGTGTGTGTGTGTGTGTGTGTGTGTGTGTGTGTGTGTGTGTGTGTGTGTGTGTGTGTGTGTTATCTGTCCAGACTGAAACATGATGACATCAGCTTCAAGTACACAAACACACTTCACACGCTCTGAATCATCAGCTTGACCTTGAGTTTTCCACAGCAGCAGTAATAATGTGAAACACGCAGCAAACACTGACTAATGCGTGTTAATACGCTGCCGGTCTAGACGTCTTATCTCCCTGTTGTAATCACACAGACCAGGTGTGAATGTGTGAGTGTCTAAATTCATTGTAAGAGTCAGTTTGTCAGTGTTTCAATCCCGGCTGACAGACAGTGTGTCAGTCACCAGTGTAATCAGCGTCTCTGCAGGGACACACACTGTGGGGGGAATCATACAACATTTTATTTAAATGCATCTGTCCTGCCTGTTTGTATCTGAACTTAACTGCCAGTTAATGAGGAGTTTTCTTTGACGTTCTCAGCTGCACAAGTCGGACACACCTTTCCTGGAGCGAAACCCTCTTCTCTACAGGAATGTAAGATTTGTGTTTTCAGAGGTTTGTCTGGAATAAACAGAGGAAGCAGCATCAGAAACACTGAGAGAAAAAACATCAAAGCAACGAGCACCGATTTACATCCCATGATCTCCTGATGGTGAAGCACTAAAACCTACAGGCAGCACGTTGTCCTGTTCAATTAAACCTGTTCTGAACCTAATGTGGATCAGAGGATGATTCCTGACGGGACTTGAAGAGCTTTGCAGCCTGAGCTGTTGTGTTGTTCTGGCCGGTCAGAGGGAGGAGGGGACGCTGCTGGGTGATTGTGGTCGAGTCAGCGGATCATTACAACACATGGAAAAAGTGACCACGGAGGAAATGAGAGGGAGGCCGAGCGAGCGGTCTGCGATTCTACGAAGTCCCACAGGTTTCTAAGAATCAAGAGCTTCTGGTCTCCTGCACAAGAAAACACACAACAATAAAACACTGTGTACAGTTACTGTCCTTCTTTACTACTGCATACTTCTAATACTGTGAAGAATACTGTGAGATTTAGGCATTTATTACTTTAAGACTCCATAAGCTGCATATAAACATTTAATGAAAAGTTTATAACACAATAGTTTTAAACAGATATAAATATGAATGAATGTGTTAAACAAGTTTACCTCTGAGTGATCCAATAAAAATATAGCAGATTTCAGGTAAAAACACTCAGAGAAACCAAATCCTGCAAGGTTTGGATGGTGGGTCCAGGTGGGC
>NW_019525488.1:304507-305146 GCF_002814215.2 Seriola lalandi dorsalis | reverse complement strand
AAATGTGCACCTCAGGGAACAACTATGCATTTTCCAGATGGAACTGTGATCACCTGCAGCTCTTCTATCGATACGTCTGTTAAGCAAATGCCCCTGGGTGCCTCTGCTCCATATACTGCTGCTGAACCACCAGCTGATGTATATTGGGTATTGTTAAATACAGAAAATAATCCCTTGGTAGAACAATTTGATTTATGGGCTCCGTGGATTCACTCTCTCAACTCCTACCACTCTGTTCCCGACCCTCCCCATTGTACTTTATATTATGATAGGAATGAAGATTGGATATATAAGGCTGAATTTGAAGACAAAATAGAAGGAGATACCTGGGCCCTGCATGTAGAGGTCATATATGTGGGACAAGAAGGAGTGGCAGCAGCAGTTGTGCTTCCTGAGTATAGGAAATCTTGGTATAAAATGTCTAACACTGCCACCCCCCACGTATCTTTCGCCTTGCATGCAGGACATCAGGCTAAAGAGTTGGGTCTTACAGGTTACTCCAGACATTTTGTGCCTGATTATGCCGGTAGGACTGAGTCTCTGCGTGCACTGGTTAAAGCTCAGGGGTGCCGCAATCTCAGTGCCAAGTTGGACTGGACGGTTGAGGCTGATTCAGATTTTATTTGTCTCAAACAGGAT
>NW_019525488.1:297823-304487 GCF_002814215.2 Seriola lalandi dorsalis | reverse complement strand
AAGTTCCAGAAGTCCTGACGGCTGGTTTTAAGGCTCAGTTTCTGAATACAGGCTGTGTGCATTTCTCTGTGGACTGAGGCTTTGATACTTTCACAGTATTAATATAGAAGCTAGAGCTGATCTATAATCACACTACACATGGACACACACCTTTACACTGGAGGAGCTTTAATGTGACATTAACATCAGCACAGGAAGTTTTTTTTCAGATAATCCACTGGGTTTTTAGGTGGTGTATTTATCTTAAAGACTATGTTAAATAATCAAATGTGGAGATACATGGCTTTTGATTAGAGACCAATGGTTAGAGATGCAAACGTTAGAGCTGCTGTTGCTAAAGATTATATGATTAATCATGTAATAATCAGTCAGTTGTAGAAACCTGGTTCAGCAGACAGCAAGACAGAAGCTGGGAGGAATCAACTGAGCAATGTTTACATCATTTATTAAAAGTTTGTACATTTCACACAAATTAATCACAATGTACAATTAAATAAGACTAAATACATTAAAATGAATATTATTTTAAATTGTGTTAGTGCCTTCATACCCAGACATGAAGTTTGGGTATATAAGTTAAACATGTGGAGTCCTGTTTCCACTGCAAAGAGAGAGGAGGTCAGAGGAGAGATGAATAACCAGGGTCATCCCTCTATCAACGACAGATCAATAGAGACTGATTATAATTATTGATCCTGTCAGTGCAGCAGAGTCAGACCGGAACACCAAGAGTGACAACCAGAGGCTGAACTGATGCACGTGACTGAGATTTCATCTGACTGCACAGCATGAGGTCTCAGAGCAGATACAGAGTACAAATGATGGTGATGTTTTATTTTACAGATAATTCAAATCTTCATTATGTGCGAGTTAAAAACAAACAAACTACAATCACCTCCTCGTGGTTGTTACAGGAAGAATGGTCACAGTGTCTCCTCCCTGAGAACATTATGATGTCACAGTGAAGTTGACCTTTGACCTTTTGGATATGAAATGTCGTCACTTCATTTCATCCTTATAAACATTTGAGTTAGATAATTAGTGAGGTCACAGTGACCTTGAACTTTGACCTTTGATTACCAAATTTGAATCAGTTCATCTTTGAGTCCAAATGAACGTTTGTGCCAAATTTGAAGAAGTTCCCTGGAGGTGTAACTGAGACACCGTGTCCACGAGAATGAGACGGACGACCTGAAAACAAGCTGCGACTTTCAAATTCTGTTCTTTAGTGTTTCAAACTAAGAAGGATCAAAGAATCAAACACTCAGTGTCATAAACTTTTATCCACTCAGCAGTTAAACTTACAAACTCTTTTCTTCCTTCTCAACAGCAGACCTGTAAAATAAAGCCACTCACTTTATTTGCAGGAAACTCGGTCTGTTTATGAACTGTTTTCCATCTACTTAGGCAAACATTTCTTATTTATCTTTTTCAAAACTCGAACATGACGAGCCGTTACTATAGCAACTGACACTTTCTCCATTTCCCTTATAATTATATTGGAAATATCCTAATAATTAACAGATAAATATCAGATCATTTTTTAGGAAGTTATAAAGAAAATTTCCAAGAAAATACAGGATGTGTAACAAAGTGTTACTGAGATGATGTGCACACGCACACAGGTCTGTGTGCACACACACAACTGAACACACACTGACACACGAGGTCATAGATCCTGCTGCTCAAGTGCCTCACAGCGGCAGAGGTGTGTGTGTTCGAGAGAGAGAGAGAGAGGAGTGAGAGGTCTGGCAATGTAAGGCGATCTAAGATCTGAGAACACACACACACACACACACACACACACACACACACACACACACACACACACACACACACACACACGACAGGGGGGTTGTGCAATGGCGGCTGCCTTTAAAGAGCGTGTGCAGTCAGGTGGGAAATTCCCTGGTCACAGTCCCAACATTCCACAGGAGCCAAGTTGTTGCCGCTCGCCGTGTCCGAGTGTCGGTCAGGTGGCGCGTCAGTGTTTCCCTTCCTGTGCGACGGGCGATAAATGAGCAGGAAGTCCAAAATAAGTGAAGCAGCCTCGGGTTCACGACCCCCTCCCCCTCCCTCCTCTGTGAGAGAAGTCGCTCACAAACCCAAAACAGGACAGAGGCGTGTGCGTGTGTGCGTCAGCGCCGTCGGCCGTAGACACAATTAAAAACAACAACAGGTCGGGCTGCGTTTGATCTCCACACGGGGTCGGAGACCGGCTCCAGGCCGCTGTCATGTCACTGCACTTACCTCCACACTGTGTGTCATTTCACACAGAACAGTCCCTTTGTGTTGTACAGTATCTACACTACAAAGCAGCCAGACATTCTCCGTCTGTCACGCCAACACACACACACACACACACACACACACACACACACACACACACACACACACACACTGAGGGATTCTGTAAAACAACAAACAAAACAAAACACAACCTGCCCCCCCCTCCAGGACCTGCATGTGGGCGAGTCTTCAGACCTGATTCAGACCTGATACAGACGGCGGGTTAAGGACACGTTGTGATAAGACACTGCGCCACACGGCTGACAGGTTTCAGAACATGCAGAACGAATCATGAGGTTTTCAATGTGAGATAAGGTGAGAGAGAGAGAGAGTGTGTGTGTGTGTGTGTGTGTGTGTGTGTGTGTGTGTGTGTGTGTGTGTGTGTGCACGTCAGGCTCAGGCACTGGACAGCATTGTAGATGTGAAGATCTGCTGCAGTATTTGGGGGATCTGCTTAGTGTCCATGGCAACGAAGGATCTCCCGGCTGGAAGGGTCTTTTGGAGTCTGAAACAAAGACAGAAAAAAGCAGTTTGGGGTCAAACAGAGAGACAGAACATTAGCAACAGAATCGTTTCCTAAAATAAAAAGACAGACGAGCACTTGTTTACTGTGTGAACTGGTACAAGACGTTTCCCTGACGGAGGACAGTGAAACATGTCGTTGACATGGAGGAGCTCAGGAACAACAGACATCTCCACTGTGTTCAGCTCTTGCTCTCTCAGTCAGCGGTGTGGCCTTTAAAGCTCCATATTTTACACTCTTTTATTTGAAGTGTTGATCTATAAGAAGAAATATTTTTGGTTTTAAAGCTCCATCCAGTCTAAAGGTCTCTGTCCGTGTGTAGTTTGATCAGGCTCAGAGCCTCCTCTCTTCTGATTGGCTCACCGACCTGTTGTTACTAGAGCTCCAGAGAGAAGCCTGAGAGAGGAGATGAGATGGTTTTTATATCTTCTGATGGATCAACACTTCAAATAAAACACAGAAGAAGAAGAAAACACAGAGACACATACATACACATGGACAGAGACCTTTACATTGGAGGAGCTTTAACTGAGCTCCCAAAGTGTCCTAACGTCAAACTGCTTCCATGACGTGAATATATTATTCTAATTCCTCTTTTCTCCACATTCAGACTTGAACCTTCTGTTCATTCAGAGTTCATTTCTACCTGAACTCCACCTCTGGAGTTAAAGAGTAATTCCTTTCAGCTCCTTTCATGGGTCACGGGTCTCTTTCTCTGCGCTCGCTCTCTCAGCTTGTCTGCAGTTCCTTCTCTTCACAGAGTCATGAACTGGGAGTAAAACAGCTCATTGTCATTCTGCAGGTCTTTAATCTTACGGCTGCATTCTGACCACGAGGCCGCGGCTCTTGAAAGGCTCATGCGAGGCCGGTGAGCCTCGGCTCAGAGGATGTAAAGTGCAGCGAGCCTGGAGCTACAGTAAGAGCAGAGAGGCAATAAGAGGAAGGAGAGGATTTCACTCCTCTTTTGTGCGTGCTGCAGAGCTCAGGAGTTAATCTGGGATGTGACAATAAAGGTCAGCAGGACCAGCAGCAGGCGGGAACACGAGTAGGTCTCAGCCAGAATAAATTGGACGCTCATTGTTCTGCTTAACTTTGAAGTCCAGTTCTTCTTTATTGGTTTGGGAAGTTCGGCTCTTTGCACAGACTCTGAGTTTTCTACTTCTTTTTTCTCTTCCCTTCATCCTCATCCTTCTTTGGCTCTTTGCTTTTCGTATTTCCTCCACTGCAACCTGTACTTAAAGAGGCAGCCCCCCTCCCAACTCCGCCTCCTCACCTTTCGGCCTGATCTCCCAGGGATCCGATGAAGATGGCGAAGGCGTTGACCTGCGGGTCAGAGGTCAGGACGTGGGCGAAGCGCTCGGGCCGGATGCCGTAGCGCTCCAGGTTGGCGTCGCTCAGCACCACCACAAAGTGCTCGTCGGCCTCTTCTCGTGCCAGCTCCTTGATGCTGGCGTCCGTGCCCTCCAGCGTGAAGTCGCCGCTCATGCAGAACTGAGCGTGGGCGTGCATGGTCTGTGGGGCGAGGGAGGGAAAGAGGAGGAGGCGGTGAAGGAGACATGGGAAGTGGGAAACAGGTTTTATATTGTTGGATTGTTTGGTTATGAGTTTTATTGTGGAGAATGATCTGTTACGTCACCACAAAGTAAAATACAAAGATGAAGACGAGACGGAGACAAACAACTTCATTAAAACTAAAGTAAAACAAAAGGAGAGACAGGAAACTGGATTGAGCTTCAGTCCGTTCGCTGATTCAACGTGTCACTGTGTCCGACTCACCACGGACATATCGTCTCGTTCGTTCTTTTCTTCCTCATCAAACCACATTACCCAGAATGCAACTCGACCTCATGTGAAACCTTTGGCATTATATGTGAAGCTCATTCTAAACATGAAAGTTAGATCTAAATCTGACTTTTCACTTCACATGTGACATTTTCGTTTTCACATGTAAAGTTAAAAACATCTTATGCACATGTGTAAATTTGAATTAATGTGGGAAATGGAGGTTGACATGTGAAATCATAACATCACATGAGTGATGCTGAATATGTGATTACAGTGAGTGGTTACCTTGAGGACTTTGAGTCTCTGCTTGTTGTTCTTGGGGACTTTGTCGGCTCTGACCAGCTCGATGTCGTAGCCGTCGCCTGAGTGGCCGACGATGTCGTACTGCAGAGGAGATCAAATTTAAATTAAACATGACACAAAGGTAAAATGAACCACGTCTGGAAACACTGACGATGTTTTAACGGTTACACAACTCAGACTTCTGTGTAACGCTGTTTGTGACACGCTCACTCAGCACGTGACACCGTGAGCGAAGTGTAAAGACGCAGAAACGTCAGGTCGTCGCGTCACGTCCATCACAGCTGGCTTACATAAGGCCGGGTCAGCCTGGCTCCACGCAGCTATTCCAGGCCCCAGGTGTTACGTATACGGTCTATTTGTGATGAGGCCGGCCGCGACTGTGGCGGGCTGAGGTATGTGACGTCTCTCCGTCCATGTCGCTGTCGCTGGCTGTAAAACATGTGTCTTGTTGTTCATGTAAGACTGCAGGTAACAGGTGTGTGTGTCATACGTGTTATCAGATGCACTTTTATGTAAGCGGGTTGTTACGCAAAGAAAGTCTTTACACTGACATGTGATGAGGAACACTGGAGTGAGTGTGTGTGTGTGTGTGTGTGTGTGTGTGTGTGTGACACTGATATGTGATCAGTATTAGGTTGGCTTGAGTGTCACTTAGGGGCCAAGAAGTCTGTCTCCCGTCAACTCCCATGAGTTGTAATAACGAAGAGGTTAAAGTTCAGATTACAGGACATACATTCAAGATTATGGAGCTGGGTAAATGTGCAGGAAAAATTCTTCAGCAACAAGCAGAGGTGCAGCTTGTGAACAGGCAACTGCTGGGGGCCCCAGGCTGTCGGGGGCCCCAGGCTGTCCGGGGCCCCAGGCTGTTAGGGGGCCCCAGGCTGTTATGGGGCCCCAGGCTGTCAGGGGGCCCCAGGCTGTTATGGGGCCCCAGGCTGTTAGGGGGCCCCAGGCTGTCAGGGGGCCCCAGGCTGTTATGGGGCCCCAAGCTGTTATGGGGCCCCAGGCTGTCAGGGGGCCCCAGGCTGTTATGGGGCCCCAGGCTGTCAGGGGGCCCCAGGCTGTCAGGGGGCCCCAGGCTGTCATGGGGCCCCAGGCTGTCAGGGGGCCCCAGGCTGTTATGGGGCCCCAGGCTGTCATGGGGCCCCAGGCTGTTATGGGGCCCCAGGCTGTCAGGGGGCCCCAGGCTGTCAGGGGGCCCCAGGCTGTCAGGGGGCCCCAGGCTGTCAGGGGGCCCCCCGGAGGCTGACATACTTTACTAAGTTCTTTTAACATGAACATTTAGAGTTAAAAATGAAGTTTAGATTTCCTCCCGTTTTTCGTAGGTGTCAGTTTATTTATTACATAATATTGATGAACGCTGATTGGAGTGGCCCCAACAGACTCGAGAATCGCCCCTGGCAACATGTTGTTTGGTCTCACCTTGAACTTGTGCTCGTAGCTCTCCAGAGCCTCCATGACCATGCACACCGCCTCCATGGAGCGCTCCAGCCTGCCGTCCACGCCGTTGAAGCGGTACATGCTGCCCGACACGTCGGCCAGAACGCGTAGACGCTTGGGCTTCTGCTGAGGACTGCCCAGCTGTAAACACACAGGTGACATTCACACAAAACACAGGGTTTCAGTCAGAATCTAATGATTCAGTTAAAGGCCCCGGAAACGAGATTTTACACAATGATACAGCAGCAAACAACGATTTTCTTTGTAAAGATACAGTGGAACAACGACGTCCTGCTGGTGGCCAGAACATCCATGAAGATTTTT
>NW_019525488.1:289237-297803 GCF_002814215.2 Seriola lalandi dorsalis | reverse complement strand
TTATCAGATGCACTTTTATGTAAGCGGGTTGTTACGCAAAGAAAGTCTTTACACTGACATGTGATGAGGAACACTGGAGTGAGTGTGTGTGTGTGTGTGTGTGTGTGTGTGTGTGTGACACTGATATGTGATCAGTATTAGGTTGGCTTGAGTGTCACTTAGGGGCCAAGAAGTCTGTCTCCCGTCAACCCCCCCCCCCGGCTCCTCATGAGAGGCTCGTTAAATACGTCAATTCTTGTTTGTTTTGTTTGATAAAAATTACACATCAGCAGGTAGTGAAGATGAAGATGAAGATGAAGATGAAGATGAAGATGAAACCAACAAGGTCCTTCATCACTGAGCGTGTGGCGTGTTTGAAGCCACTACAACTCTGTTACGTTACGTTACAGACAGCTGGAGGACCCGGGTATGAAAAATCCAAATGCCAAATTAACACGACGACCTGGATGAGTTTCCATCCGTGCGACCAGCAGAGCGACAGAGGACGAGGGTCAGTGAAGTTTATTGATCCAGATAAAGTCTCATCCTGCCGAGTCGTGTGAAGCTAATCTCAGATAACACAGAAAGTCTCGGCCGGTTATTGTGATTTATTTCCAGCTGCTGAGACGTGGCACTGTCGTAAGAAACATGAGTTGTAATAACGAAGAGGTTAAAGTTCAGATTACAGGACATGCATTCAAGATTATGGAGCTGGGTAAATGTGCAGGAAAAATTCTTCAGCAACAAGCAGAGGTGCAGCTTGTGAACAGGCAACTGCTGGGGGCCCCAGGCTGTCGGGGGCCCCAGGCTGTCAGGGGGCCCCAGGCTGTCAGGGGGCCCCAGGCTGTCAGGGGGCCCCAGGCTGTCAGGGGGCCCCAGGCTGTTATGGGGCCCCAGGCTGTCAGGGGGCCCCAGGCTGTTATGGGGCCCCAGGCTGTCAGGGGGCCCCAGGCTGTCAGGGGGCCCCAGGCTGTTAGGGGGCCCCAGGCTGTTATGGGGCCCCAGGCTGTCAGGGGGCCCCAGGCTGTCAGGGGGCCCCAGGCTGTCAGGGGGCCCCAGGCTGTCAGGGGGCCCCCCGGAGGCTGACATACTTTACTAAGTTCTTTTAACATGAACATTTAGAGTTAAAAATGAAGTTTAGATTTCCTCCCGTGGCCCCAACAGACTCGAGAATCGCCCCTGGCAACATGTTGTTTGGTCTCACCTTGAACTTGTGCTCGTAGCTCTCCAGAGCCTCCATGACCATGCACACCGCCTCCATGGAGCGCTCCAGCCTGCCGTCCACGCCGTTGAAGCGGTACATGCTGCCCGACACGTCGGCCAGAACGCGTAGACGCTTGGGCTTCTGCTGAGGACTGCCCAGCTGTAAACACACAGGTGACATTCACACAAAACACAGGGTTTCAGTCAGAATCTAATGATTCAGTTAAAGGCCCCGGAAACGAGATTTTACACAATGATACAGCAGCAAACAACGATTTTCTTTGTAAAGATACAGTGGAACAACGACGTCCTGCTGGTGGCCAGAACATCCATGAAGATTTTTAACTTTTTACCTGCTCCATCAGTGTCATTCGTGCAGCTGGTCCCAGTGGATCAGTCTAAGGCTGAATTTCTTTCCCAGTCTGACCATGGAGCTGATACTGGTCTGGTTTACTGAGAGGAGAACCCTACGAGCTGCTGAAAGCTCCAGCTGGATTCAGAACTGTTTTTTCTTATCTGTTTTCATTAGTGACGGCTACAGTAGACATGCTAACATTAGCTAACCTGCTTTTACCCTATTTTTAATTTATTCGGCAAACATTGCTATCGCTTGCTGGCTAACTGCTAGCTTGCTGTGGAGCATATCACGGCAATGCTTACGTGGGCTCTCGTGTTCACAGAGTAACTTTATTCAGTTGAGCTTCTTGTTGTTTGTTTAGCTTTGTAAAACTTAACTGACTGAGAACGTGGAGGGAGGCGACGTGTGGTCGCCAAAGCGCTTGTTTTGGTCTGAGAAGCAGCTGCTCCAGTGCAACATCTAGTGGCCCTGATGGTCGTTTACAGAACCTTTAAAGAACAGACCTCCCCTGGAGAGTGTTTTCTGGAATCTGGTGTAGCTCACTTAGAATAACAGTCAAAACAAGGGCAGGATTTCAAAACTGGGTGCAATTATTTCAGCACAGACCTTCAGGCCAGACCAGAAATATGCAACAGTAGGAGCTAACGAACGCAGAAAAACATAGTATGCATATTATGGTTAGTGTGTGTTTGTATGATTAGTGTGGGAACTATCACATAGCTCTGTGTGTGTGTGTGTGTGTGTGTGTGTGTGTGCGGCCTTACTCAAGCATATATGACAGCAGGAGAAAGGACTAGAATGAGTGTGTGTGTGTGTGTGTGTGTATAAAAACACAGGGTGTAATAATAATCTCACACACACCACTGGAATGTACCGTCTAACAGATAAAGGTCAAAATTATGTGTGTGTGAGTCTGGGAGTGTGTGTTTGGAGGTGTGGCAGTGTTTCAGCAGGGTTTAAATGTGTGCAGCAAAACACACACACACACATATATATATATATACACACACACACACACACACACAAACACACACACACACATATATATATATATACACACACACCTCTGGGTCCAGCTCTCCCCTGCGTTTATAGATGGCCTTCTCTCCAGTCAGACCATCAATGATTTTAGCATCATCCAGTTCTCCCAGAGCCTGGTTCTTCAGCCACTGCCGCTCCTTCCCCTTAGCCTGAAACACACACACACACACACACACACACACACACACACACACACACACACACACACACACACACACAGTTTGAGCACCAGTCGACCAAATAAACAAACACATTTCAAAATCGGTCCAGAGAAGATGATTTCATCGTGGTGGGGCTTCCAGAGGAAAATCATCCAGAGAGTTTCAACTGACTCGTTAAAAACCACAGGACAGAGATTTACAGTATGAGCAGACTGAAAGGCGCTCACGGCTAATTGCACATGCAAACATTGGTCAACCCCCAACGACCACCTTTCTCTCCGCACACACACCCACAGAACAAAAGGAGTGAGGGAGGGGGGCGGGGGGGCTGCTGGGGTCTGGAGAGGAAGAACAACATCACTTTCTCCTGTCTTCAGTTTGCTCCCTGAGGACGGAGCGAGAGTCGAACACACTCCACCCTCAGACACAACACAGGTCACGTGACTTTACATCACATTATTTCTTAAATTCACTTTTGAAAGAGTTCTTGCATGTAACATAATACTCCAGTCTTTTATATCACAGTTTTCAGAACAGTCTCAGCTCTTTCTATAACGACGCCTCTCACTGTGCAAACAGCTAATTTGGCCCAAATGCTGGTTTTTGAATTTCTTCAAATATTTTGGTGAAAACAAACCTTTACTGATGTGGATGAATCGTGAAGTCTACAGCTTCATAAAACAACATCTTAGATCACGAGTCGTCGTGTCGTCTGTCACTCTACTTTTACCAGATTTTAGAGGCGGAGAGTCACGTACGATCTCACAAGAATATGAGACATAAAGTGGAGAGCCGACGGATTCCAACAACATTAAAACCATATTTCCACGCTGAACGATCGCAACGATATTAATAGAAGCATCCATCCATTAGGACACATGTAGATAAATCAGTGATGAAAACACTGATGTGGTGCAGGAACTAATGAACCTTTATTGAAAGCTTGCCAGCTACGGTTAGCTGTGTGTGTGTGTGTGTGTGTGTGTGTGTGTGTGTCTCTTAAATCACTCCTCAGGTATGAGAAGAATAACATGACTTCACAGCGTCACGCCTGCATACATCGTCTTTACAGCGGGAAAAAGCCCCGAGGACTCTCTGGATGGAAAACACAAACACACACACACACACACACACACAAACACACACACACACACACACAAACACACACACACAAACACACAAACATACACACACACACACACACACACACACACACACACACACACAGCATACACAAACAGAGCTTCACACCTGGACAGGAGAATAATAGAGCAAGGCTTAGTGTGGTTGCTCTGTAATCACTGCTGCATGATTTTCCTCTAGTCACAAACAAACACACACACACATGCACACACACGCACACACACACACACACATGCACGCACACGCGCACACACACCATCTTGGATGCACATTTCCCCTCAGACGCTCGAACAAAGGGAGGAAAGTTGAAACCAAAACACTGAAATAGAGACAATATCACATCCTGGATTCTTAACCACCCCTCTCAACACTCCGGCTTTTCATTCACTCAACCAATCACAGCGCTCCTAAGAGACAGCGCCCCCTCCTTCCTGCCCCAACATCACGTGTAGGGTTGTATGAGGCCTACTGTACGGACCTTATGACTCCTCGGCTTTTGTTCCCTGACTGACACCTGGACTCAAACGACAGTGCGGTTGGATCACGTCCCAAATGCCTCGTCGCACAGTGTTGATGAGGGAGTCTTCAGTTAAACAAGGAGGCATGTGTAAAGTGCGAGGTGTGATGTCAGGCGGCGCGAGGCTGACCTGTAAGTTGTCCAGGATGATGCGTAGCGACTGAACCTGTCTCCTCACGGCGGCGGAGAAGCGCTCGTACGTGGTGGCGTCATATTCGCTCATGTCGATCTCCTTCAACCTGAGGAGGGAGGACGAAGAGGAGAGAGAGACGGTGTAACATCTGTGACTGCATTTCATGTTTTAGATTGTTCAACTTCACAGTGTTTAAAGGCCCCATATTGTATTGATTATTTATTTATTATTATTGATTATTATCACTTTTAATTATAGATCAGGTCTAGCTTCTATATTAATACTGTGAAAGTATCAAAGCCTCAGTCCACAGAGAAATGCACACAGCCTGTATTCAGAAACTGAGCCTTAAAACCAGCCGTCAGGACTTCTGGAACTTTGTGATGTCACAACAAAGCAGTCACCAAGCCCCGCCCACCTGGACCCACCATCCAAACCTTGCAGGATTTAGTTTCTGTGAGTGTTTTTACCTGAAATCTGCTATATTTTTATTGGATCAGTCAGAAATCAGTCAGCCAATCAGAGGAGAGGCTCAGAGCCTCCTCTCTTCTGATTGGCTCACTGACCTGTTGTTACTAGAGCTCCAGAGAGAAGCCTGAGAGAGGAGATGTAAAACTGCACTGAGATGGTTTTTATATCTTCTGATGGATCAACACTTTAAATAAAACACAGAAGAAGAAGAAACATGGAGCCTTAGAATAAAATTTGCATTTTGTTTTGGTAAATTTGAAGCTACTTCCTGTTGCTGCCAGGTAGAGAGAGAA
The DNA here is from genome assembly GCF_002814215.2 of Seriola lalandi dorsalis. Classification (NCBI taxonomy): domain Eukaryota; kingdom Metazoa; phylum Chordata; class Actinopteri; order Carangiformes; family Carangidae; genus Seriola; species Seriola lalandi. The sequence goes on along the minus strand of NW_019525488.1, from coordinate 292,504 downwards.
GGAGTGAAAACAGAGACAGAAATCTTCTCATGAGCTCAGGACACCTGTAGAAAAACTGACACAGGGGTCAGTGTTGTTCAATGTGGAGCGCTTCTTTTTTCTTCTGTGTGTGTGTGTGTGTGTGTGTGTTCCCCCCAAAACACACCTGTGGACATGACAAGACAGGTGGGCTGAGCTAAATTTATCAGTATAATCCCACCGTGCAGGTACTTAAGCATCTCACACACAGACACAGAATCCTCCTCGGGTGTGTTAAGAGGTCTCACCTCCACCATGAGACTGTGGCAGGTGGGGGAGGTGGGGGAGGTGGGGCAGGTGGGGCAGGTGGGGCAAATCTCTGCCAGGTGTTTGAAACTTTTGGTGACAACCAGACCGTGACCACCACAGAGATACAGAGCAGTGACTTCAAAACGCAGGAACTGGAGGATGGTGGAGAGGCTCAGGCTGTGTGTGTGTGTGTGTGTGTGTGTGTGTGAGTGTGAGAGTGTGTGTGTCTGGTTGCATGAGAACAGAGTCAGACAGACATATCGTGTAGACTGCACAGGCATCAGCCATGCAATCAAAAACATCGCGCACACACACACAGACACACAGACACACACACACACACACACATCATGTAAGACTGCAGGTAACAGGTGTGTGTGTCATACGTGTTATCAGATGCAGAGCAGAATGAACCAATGAGGAGCCAGTAACTGCTACAACAATAAACACAACTAAAAGAAACAACAAGAGCCCAGAGTGAGAAGCTCAGAGAGCCAGAGAGTGTATCTGCTGGTCTGTAGTAGATTCTGAGCTGAGAGCTGAGCGGGAGGAAGAAGCTCCTGTACTGACGGAGCTGAGGGTTGGTGTGTTCTTGGCAGCAGCAGTGACTGGCAGCTTTAATAGACCTCCATATTACAGTGTAGCAGCACATTAAAGAAACCTGGTGTATTTCCCATGAGCTGCGGCTCCACGGGTCGAGCTAACGTTGCACTGTGTTGCAGAGACGTGGGGAAACATAACGGCCGCTCCGAGCTGTGAGCGTCTGCGGTTACTCGTGGTCAGATTCAGAGAAAAGAGTCTGGAACCGTTCATGTAAAAACCATGTTTGTTTGGAAAGCTGAAGGAGGTTCACACAGTCGCTCCAACAGAGCAGTGAGCGCCACATGTAGAGCCACAGTGTCCAGGTGCAGCAGCCTGAAACCATCACCTGCCCTCTCAGTTACCTGCTGCCTTTGGGTTCACTGATCTCACTCCGGTTCAGTCATTTTGTTATGAAATAAACGTTTGAACAGTTAGATGTTCTGTTTTACCTGTACTTATCACGAAGTATATATGAGTTAGTGTCTCACTAAGAGCTGTGGGAAATTCAGGGTGGACAGGTCCCTGAACCTGTGGGAGGAGCCTGAAGCCGCCAGAGGAAAACATCTGCAAGCATCACATTTCATCTTGGTGAAAGGACATAACACCAGGTGACAAACAGGACTCTGTCTCTTCCTCTCCATTCACACACATCATGAGCACACGTTCCTCTGTGTGTGTGTGTGTGTGTGTGTGTGTGTGTGTGTGTGTGTGTGTGTGTGTGTGTGTGTGTGTGTGTGTGTTGGGTGAGCAGACACTCTGGCCAGTGGTCGTAGCTATTTCCTTTAAATTCCTGAACCTTGACATAAACAGGAGAGAGAGAGAGATCGAGTGAGATTGAGAGAGAGGGAGAGAGAGACAGATGTAGAGAGAGAGAGAGAGAGAGAGAGAGGGAGAGAGAGAGATAGAGAGACAGAGAGAGAGGTAGAGAGAGAGAGAGAGACAGAGAGAGAGAGACAGAGAGAGAGAGACAGAGAGAGAGAGGTAGAGAGAGGTAGAGCGAGAGAGAGAGAGAGGTAGAGAGAGGTAGAGAGAGGTAGAGAGAGATAGAGAGAGAGACAGAGAAAGAGAGAGAGAGACAGCGAGAGAGACAGAGAGAGACAAGACAGAGGTAGAGAGAGGTAGAGAGAGAGAGAGAGGTAGAGAGAGGTAGAGAGAGGTAGAGAGAGGTAGAGAGAGAGAGAGAGAGGTAGAGAGAGGTATATAGAGAGAGAGAGGTAGAGAGAGGTAGAGAGAGGTATAGAGAGAGAGAGAGAGAGAGGTAGAGAGAGGTATAGAGATAGAGAGAGAGGTAGAGAGAGGTATAGAGATAGAGAGAGAGAGAGAGGTAGAGAGAGGTATATAGAGAGAGAGAGGTAGAGAGAGGTATAGAGATAGAGAGAGAGAGAGAGAGAGAGAGAGAGTCTGTTTTCACTTCCCACACAACAACCACAGAAACCAGAAGTGGGCGTGGACACTAACAACAAACAGTAGCTGTCAGTGAGTCTCTACCAGAGATGAGTTCAGATCAGAGGATCAACATGGTTTTTACTTGTTGGTTCATCACAAACACACTCACACTTCCCGCTCATCGTGGTTACCGTGGTTACTTGTTGGTGAATTAAACTGTTTTATGAGCTTGTATTGTATTTCACTGAACGAACACGTTTCCTTCACGTCTGCAGAATATGATTAATAAGCCGCGGCTCGTCAGCGCTTCATCACAGTCTGTTCCTGCGACACTTGTTACTTTTATCAGAAGACTCGCAGCTCCTGTGATTTAGATCATCAACACATGTGATGCTCGTTCCTCTGCCACACACTGTGGGACTGGAATACAACAACACAAGGGTGAAACTTTACGACAGATCACGACAAGAGTTCTTCTTTACTGGTGTCTTTGATTTAATGACTCGCAGCACGGAGTCTTGAAGGTCTTGAAGTGAGTGAGTTCTTGGTTTCCTGGTCACATGATATCTACACGTATTCATCTGCACAGCCTCAGAGCAGCAGGACGCCTCGGTTCAAGTACGAACCACTACATCTGTTTATTAAGTGAGGGAGGTCAGCCACGTGTGTGTGTGTGTGCGTGTGTGTGTGTGTGTGTGTGTGTGTGTGTGTGTGTAGGCATACCTGAGCCTGTTTTTGCTTGTGTGTGTGCTTTCAAGGGTTTATGGACGGATGATAGTTTGATTGATGTTTAACCTACAGCTAAGTAAACAAAGGATTTGAACGCATCACAGGATGACAAGGGATGGAAAAATCCTGACGGAGCCTGTGATATGAAAAAAATCTGTAGGTAATTCTGAGTGTGTGTGTGTGTGTGTGTGTGTGTGTGTGTGTGTGTGTTCAAATACATGACATCTACTTTGAAGCAGGGTATCAGCATGTAGCTACAAGATTTTCTCTGGGCTTAGTTTGACTGTGATAGACAGGGAGGGG
>NW_019525488.1:286728-289004 GCF_002814215.2 Seriola lalandi dorsalis | reverse complement strand
GAGCGGAGGAAGAGGGTGTCAAAGAAGAAGTTTAGAGAAGCAAGGGTGACATGGGTGAAGACAGAGGGAATAAGAGACAAATAAAGAGAGAGGACAGTCGGAGGTTGTCCTCTTGGTGTGAAAGCAGCCAGTGTATGAGGGACTGGAGGGGGGGGGGGTAAAGAGAACGAGTCTGTTTGAAGTGAACATGAACAGAGACGGCCTTCATGGTGGAGCTGCCACACACACACACACACACACAGACGCACACACACACACACACACACACACACACACACACACACACACTGGGTGGTTTCCAAGGTGGAAAAAGACCGTCAGTGTAAAACATCTGTACACCTCCACACAGTTTCCCGCCTGTGCAGCGAGCTGTTAAGAGACGTGTTGTTATCTTAGTTTTGTTGAACGCAGCCTACCGATCTTTGAAGGCCTTCTCAGCCATTTCTCTGGCGGCTCTGCGGACGTCCTCGGGGACTGCGTCCTTCTCGGCCTGGGAGACCTGGTAGACCTTGTGTCCAGCATCCAGGCGATAGGGTCCCCCTTTACCTCCCAGCCCTGCCGTGTCTCTGCCGCCTGCAGAGACCAACCGATCACCAATCATGTTTTAGAGGCACTTTCGACAACCAATCACTGACGTAAAATCTACGACGCAGTATCAGGGCCACACTGAGGAACAGAAACATCTGAAAGTTTGAGAACACAGTCGTAATACGTCATCACAGATTTACATCAGTGTTCCTGGACAGATGGAGTTTGTGAGTAGCTGCTGGTTACCTGTGCCTCCCGCCCACTGGTTTCCCCCGACATGAGGAGCGTTGTTGGGGTCCATCTTGCCGTGTTTAGGGGCCGTGACGTCCAGACCGCTGTCCCTCTGGATGGTGATCTGGGGGGGGGGGCAGAGAGGACATGTGGGTCACTCAAACATACGTGTGCAGAGGGTGCAAACATTGAAGCTGCTTTCTAGTTTTACTTCCTACTGTTCTGACTATTGCACATTACAACAGGAGGAACAATAATTCACAACAATGTTCAAGTTCATCATCTCATGCTAAATAACACTCATATGATTGAATGAAAGACTTTAAAGGTCTTAAAGATCCATGTTTCTTCTTCTTCTGTGTTTTATTTGAAGTGTTGATCCATCAGAAGATATAAAAACCATCTCAGTGTAGTTTCACATCTCCTCTCTCAGGCTTCTCTCTGCAGCTCTAGTAACAACAGGTCGGTGAGCCAATCAGAAGAGAGGAGGCTCTGAGCCTCTCTTCTCATTGGCTGACGGTTTTCTGAGTGATCCAATAAAAATAAAGCAGATTTCAGGTAAAAACACTCAGAGAAACCAAATCCTGCAAGGTTTGGATGGTGGGTCCAGGTGGGCGGGGCTTGGTGACTGCTTTGTTGTGACATCACAAAGTTCCAGAAGTCCTGACGGCTGGTTTTAAGGCTCAGTTTCTGAATACAGGCTGTGTGCATTTCTCTGTGGACTGAGGCTTTGATACTTTCACAGTATTAATATAGAAGCTAGAGCTGATCTATAATCACACTACACATGGACACAGACCTTTACACTGGAGGAGCTTTAAAATGTTGCACTAAAAATGTATGTATTTCATTAAAAAAGGTAAAAATACAGATAATTAGCATTTAGCTAGCTGGCTGTGGGTTGCTGAGTTAGGGAAGGGCAAAGAAAATACATTGGGTTTGAATTGTAGTGCTGATCCCACTTTGCCTCTGATACAAGACTTTTTCCTCCTCTTCAAACCTCATCCATGTGCTCATGGTGAGAAAAGCCGTCATCATCCAGAAACAGTCAGCTGACTTCCACACAGTCGAAGGCTTTCTATCTCTGAGGCCTGAGGTTTCTGCAGGACGGACAGAGCGGGCTCTGTCGTTCCCAGCATGAGGCCGATGGAGAGAGGAGGAGTGGAAACACTGAGAGCGTGAAGCTTTGGATTCTTTAGGTCCATCTCAATGGCACCACCGGAGCCAAAACCAGCAGGACGGCTCCCACACTGAGGCAGGGCGGCCGGCCAGGGCCTGGCACGCATGAGGGAGAAGGGGGGAGGAGGGGGGAGATCAGTGGGAGACTAAGCGTCTCCCCTGTAGTTCAGCTGCATTCTTACATACTGCAGGAATCTGAACGGCACCTGTGGGGGATGACACGAGGTTTTGTTGGAAACTGTGAGGTATTATCTGCTGCTGGTCGGAGCCGTTGAACTGAGACTTATCAAGTAGGAGCAGCAGTCCAGCTGAGGAGGACCCCTCCCTCCCTCCCTCCC
>NW_019525488.1:284318-286468 GCF_002814215.2 Seriola lalandi dorsalis | reverse complement strand
CGGTCCACACCTCGAACTGACACACACACATGAAGCTGCTGGGTCAGCTCTCTCTATATTTAGTGCAGATTAGGAGCAGGGTCAGTCGGACTCACACAGGTCAGATTATAAGGACAGGATAATCTCATTGTGGGATCCAGCTCATTAAGTGCAGCTGTGATTCGTCACAATACTTTGCTCTGGTAGATTTACATGAACTTATAGTTCACAGGCTCCGACCTCCTTACACTCAACAGAGAGAAGCAGCCGGAGTTCAGCTGATGACATGAATGAGCTAAAAGTCCGTCACAGAGACCGTCTGTTTTCTTCTGTTATTTCTGTAAGAGAAGAATTCATGTCTGAGCTGCTGCAGGACGTTACAACAACAACTACAGAAGAAGAAACACTAATAAAGCTCACACCTCACAAGAGATACATCGTGATCAATCTTAACACACACACATACACACACACACATACACACACACACATACACACACACACATACACACACACACACACACACTCACACACATACACACACACATACACACACACACTCACACTCTCTCACACACACACACATACACACACACACACACACACTCAATCACATACACACACACTCACATACACATACTCACATACATACACACACACACTCACATACACATACACACACACACACTCACATACATACACACACACACTCACACACACACATACACACACACACACACACACACACACACACACACACACACACACACACACACACATCATCTAAAGTCCAGCTGTGTTGGCTGCTGACATTACAGATGTGGGGGGGGGGTATCTGAGTATCACCAGAGCTGTTCACTGATGTTTACCTCAGGAGCCAGAGAGAACCTGCAGCCACAGCTCAGAGCTGAGGGTCAGAGGTCAGACCTCTGACATCACACTGCAGCTCACCTCCACCATGTGACCGCTCTCTGATTACACACTGATACGTGTGTGTGTGTGTGTGTGTGTGTGTGTCACACCACCACGGTACATAAGAGCAGAACATGAGCTGGTCTGTGAACATGCCCCGTGTTGGGAGGCGAGGGTGAGCACCTGATGACCAGGAATCAGGCTGACTGAGTGTTAATGAATGTGATCACCATCACCCAATAAACACCAGCACCGCTCCGCCTCCATCAGCTCCGGCCTGCTGGACCCTCATGAGTCTGATCTGTCCATCAGAGAGGACGTCCCGCTCTCAGGACGCCAGCCTCGTCTCAGTGATCCACCTGTCATCACACTGAGTGCAGATACTCCTGCTGGTGACCACATTACCACACAGCTGGTGAGAGTGTCTTCATACAGGCGATGACCTCACAGCCAGTAAAGACGTGACTAACGCTCCACTTTTAGGTTCTGACCAACGCTCTCAAACATGTGTCCACTTTAGACTCAGAGAGACACTCACTTCCTCCGCTGGTGGTCAGAGACATGAGTCATCTGGACACTGCATGTGCAGGACGGGGTGTGTGTGTGTGTGTGTGTGTGTGTGTGTGTCACATGGCCATGATGTTGAGTAACACTCGGGGGGTCCGTGTTGTTTCCTTAATGTTTAACTTTTTAAATGTAGATCTCGATTGTTTCTCCACAGGTTTGAGTCTGATCATGGGAAACAGAGGGAGAGAGAGAGAGTGGGTCAGGCTGCGCAGCGGAGAGGACTTTGTTTATATGACTGTGGGAATCAATGTCTCCACCTCCTCCCTCCTTTCTCTCCCTCCCGCCCTCCTCTCCCTCCTCTCTCGCCCTCCTCTCCTTCCTCTCTCTCTCTCCTCTCTCTCCCTCCTCTCTCTCCCTCCTCTCTCGCCCTCCCTCTCCTCCCTCATCTGCGGTCCATGCCGTGTCTTGAAGGATTAATAGCCTCATAAATTTCTGATTCTCCCTTTAGACGCCCAGAGACAGAATGATTTAAGAGTGTGTGTGTGTGTGTGTGTGTGTGTGTGTGTGTGTGTGCGCAGTAACCCTCTTTTCAGTGCGGTTTTGTGACTAAATGTGTGCCCCTGTATGAACCTGCATGCGTGTGTGTGTGTGTGTGTGTGTGTGTGTGTGTGTTTTGGCATAAATGCCTGACAATTTAAAGTCAGCAAATGAGTCTAACTGATAAGCTCCTGTCAGTGGGAGTGGGGGGGGGG
>NW_019525488.1:279193-284015 GCF_002814215.2 Seriola lalandi dorsalis | reverse complement strand
GGGGGGGGGGGGGGGGGCTGACATGTGGCTGTAAAAACAACAACAACAAGTTCAGTTAAAGTCTCTGAGTGACTGGATTCTGGATTTATCAGACTGAGCTGCTATGAATGTGGTGACATCATGGAGGACACCTGTACAACCAGGATATGAGACAGATGACTGATGTCTCCTGTGTGTGTGTGTGTGTGTGTGTGTGTGTGTGTGTGTGTTGTATGAGCACAGGTGAGCTGGCGTGTAGGTGCGTTGTGTAAACAGCCTGGTGAGGTGGAACATCTCAGACACACAGAGAGCCTTGTAAGCAGCTATGTTTAAGTACAGCAGTGCTACTGTTGTTAGCTGTGGGCCGACACGGAGCACAGGGAGCGTCTGTGCACGTCTGACCCACAGTGGACCGAAGGTGCCCCATCAAACACCTGAGGAATCTAGGCCAGAGAGAGGACAGAGCTCCAGTGTGTGCAGGTGTGTGTGTGCTTAAAGGCTCCTTATTTTCCTCTTCTTCTGTGTTTTATTTGAAGTGTTGATCCATCAGAAGATGTATCTGTGTAGTTTTACATCTCCTCTCTACAACCAGAGGAACTTTGAGTTTTTAGTCCTGGTTTAGTCACTCAGGTCTTTTGTGCAACGGCTTAACTGACTTTAGGTGTTTCCTTAAGTATAAGACCGAGAGAAGGAGTAAACCTGAAATACTTTAACATGTTCACATGTTCACACAAGGAAAATCTTAACTTAAGGAAAGAGGTCGGGGTCAGGAAGACCTGCTTTATAACCAAACAACACGTGGACGTCCACCTTCAGACGGAGCTTTAACATACATGTGCATCAGGACACGGATGTACATGATGAGGTTCATGATCAGTCTCCTTGACATCCTCACTTCAGTCCACGTCGAGTCTACAGATGTGCAAATGACATCGCTGACATCTGGACAGATACTTTCTCTAAAGAATCCATTCATCTGTGTGTGTGTGTGTGTGGGCACCTTAACAATAGAGTCTCAGTGTGCTGATCCAAAATGTTCTGACCCACATGAGGGTCAAACCTATTGCATCATCAGCACAATGCCCGCCCATTCATAAACCCCCCCCCCCCCCCCCCCCCCCCCCCCCCGGGCACCGGCAGGGTCATAAGCTGTGGTCAGTGTAGAATCAGGAATGTTTCAGCAGCTCATACTCTGAGTGTTCAGAGTGACATCCAGCTGTCGTCCTGCTCTCAGCAGTTATTTTTAAAGCGACACTGCCCCCCAGTGGCGCCGAGAGAAACTGCAGGCTCAGAGGATTCAGCTCTCAAGCAGCCGCACGCTGATGAGTGTGTCTCACCTGTAAGGGTCGGCCGTCCTCCGTCCCGATCATGTTTCTCCATTCCATCAGTGATCGCTGCAGGGCGTCCAGTCCCGTCTCCCACAGCCGGACGTACCCGCCCATGTCCACTGTGACCACACCCCCGGAGCCGAGGGGAGCCATCAGCACGTCGGACTCGGACACCTTGGACAACCAGCTGGTGTAAGGCGACACGGACGTTGACCTGCCGATCACAGATACACGGGACAGTCACTGAGAGAGGTCATCAAACAGCAGTTTAATCATTTCATATTTTCCTCTAGATTGTAAATGATGTTGTAAATCAAAACAATTATCCATCTGTCTCAACAGCTGAGTCTGAATTTTGATGTTTCACCTGAGAGAAAAACTTAATTAGATTTGGACGTGTAGGAAAAACCTTGTTTAAAAAGTGATGCTCAAATCACATTCTTCTGTTTCCTGAAACAACAGCAGCAGTTCTCTAAAGACTTTCTGTTCACACACTCACCAGGACTTTTCTTGTCTTTTTGTTTTTTTAGTTTATTTATTTTTACAGGGACGATGCAGTTTAACATACTTCCAAAACAAAGCATGACACATTTTATGGCCGCTGCTAATATTCAATTTTCAATTTCATCAGGCTTTACAATGTGTAGCAGCTAAACACATAAAAACAACAACACAAACAATAAATAAATAAATAAATAAATAAATGACTAATCTATTTGCTGTCTCCCTTCTCCACTTCCATTTGGTTTCATTTGTAGTTGTCCATCACTTTCAATAAGTCCCATGTTCCATCAGCTGTGTGTTTGATTTTCAACACCCTAAATAAAGGCTCCACCTGCGTGTAACAACCCTCACCTGTAACTGACAATATCTGAACTTCATCAGAACCTGTTATCACAAACATATCCCGACATTCAGAAGCATGATGGACTTTTCTTCCTTTTCCTTGTTTATTTGCTGGGATTCAATAAACCACCTGAACTCCTGTCAGAAAATCTCTCTTCTTGTTTCTTCAAAGAGAAACTTCATTTTCTTTAGTTCCATTGTTTCATTGTGGCTGTCGTTATATTTGAATGTGTCAGTGCAGTTCAGTGTGACAGATGAAAACACAGCACCCTCTATCTTGTTTCTTATCATATTAGAATCTATAACTCCTGGAGCCGCCAGGGGATCTAGATCAATACTGCTACACAAACTTATTGATAAAGACAAAGAGTTGTTGTGTATTTGCTGAGAGTGAAAGCTGCTTCATGAACAGGTTCTCCTGCTGATACATGAGGACTCCATGTTTAAAACAACTCATTAAATGTAATTCTGACTCTGACCATTAGCTGGAGCTGCAGGATGAGACTTCCTGTTCGTGTAATTCAGGTGTGTTTACCTCGGGACAGGGATGTATTTGACTTTCTTGGCGTTCAGATCAGTCACCTCCAGGTACGCCGCTGTCATCGGAGGTGTGACATCTGAGTGACAAACAAGAGTCTCTCAGTGAATTCATTCTGCTTCAATCTCATCTGAACGTTGTGAACACGCTACGATCTGAACTCTGACCTTTGGGGTACACCTCCTTCAGGGGCACCTTGTTGGGGGGAAGGGCTCGGACCACCTGATTGGCTGAGAGCAGACTGACGCAGTTCTGCTGTTTGGCGGCGCTGGACCGAAGCCCTCCTCTGAGGAACGTGTGAGCCCCGCCCTCGCCGCTCTTCATCGCCGACAGGTCAACGGGCCTCTTAAAGCTGTACACCTCGTTAGGAGACTGGACACAACCAGAGATGGAGAAGAACATATCACTGAAGACTTTCATTCACCTGACACACACACACACACACACACACACACACACACACACACACACACAGTAGCACACCAGATCCTCCTCCACCTCCTGTCTAAATACACCTGCTCACTTCCTTGTTGCCCCCCCACCTCTGAAACTCTCCCACCAGATATTAGATATAAGACATAAGTGAATAAACTTCTTTTACAGCCTAATGTATTATTCTAACTTCTTTTATTTAATAGTCATTTTGCTTTGTCTGTGTATTTGTATGATGACACTGTTTGCTATTGTGTGTTTTTATACATAAATAATACATTATAAATACAAATAAATGCATCATTATTATAATTATTATAAGAGTCAAATGGAGAATACAGAGGAAACGAGTCTGTAAACACAGTGAGAGTTTATAAACCCAGAGACCAGATTCTTCTTCTTCTTCTTTTTAATCGTGCAGTCTCAGACTCACAGTCTCATACTGAGTTATAATGTCCAAATACAGAATCTACCGTCGCCTGAAGATTATTCAACTTTAAATTTCTTCAAATTTGGCACAAACATTCACTCGGACTCAAGGATGACCTGATTTGACTTTGGTGGTGAAAGGTCAAAGGTCAAGGTCACAGCGACCTCAGAAAACACTTTTCAGCCATGACCTAAGACTTTGGACCAATGGTTAATGAGTGTGACTGTGGATAAACAGGATGTGACCTGTGGAGCCGGCAGATCACCACCAGGACGTGATTCTAGTTTCTTTTTGCAGCAGTGTTTTATTTTATGCTACTGTGAGCTTTTATCATGAAAGGTTCTGACAGGAAGTTCTGAAAGGTTCTGTTCCTGTTATGTGATGTGATAAAAATAACAGCAGTTCAGTCAGACGTATAATATGTGACTGTGAGCCACAGAGCCACAAATTAACGTTTCATTTTTGTCAATCAATTCCTTATATTAGTGATTGATTATGATCTGACCCCCGCAACCAGGAAGTGTGATCCATGTCGCTGTGGTGCGACAGGGTTAAACACTCAACTGCCTTCCCGCCCTTCAGCTGCTGCTCGCCAAAACGTGACTTTACATTATGATGGAAGACAACTTTTTAAACATGTCAGACGATGACATCATCGTCTCTGAACCCACAGTTTTCACCTCGTCTTATTTTGACTCTCACCATCAGGTCGGGGAAGCCGACGACGACCCGAGCGAAGGAGCCGGTGTCGGCCAGTAAACGGTTTGGTGACACGATCTTCTGGTCCAGGGCGGCACTGAGGTTCTCGCTGGGCAGCTGTTCACATGACAACATCTGGGGCACGGACACGTCAGCTGGGGGGGAGATGAGATGTTACCATCATTAAACAGAGGACACCTGTGTGGACGGTCAGTGAGCTCACGCCTCGTATTTCCTCTTGAGATCACAGTAACGTCACGAGCGGCTCAGTCATTACAGAGTCATGTGACCTCTGTGGACCGACTCTCTCACGTCTCATTCTCACCAACTGTGACACAGAGTGACATGAATGTTTGATATTGATTGGAACAGCCGACAGATTAGCTCAGAGGTCTTTGCGGAGGAGGACATATGGCCGCCTGGAGCGCCGGTCTCTTTCCCTGGACGTCCATCTGCCTGGTTGTGTGAACACGGCTGACACCGCGTCTCCACAGAGCGGAGGGCAGATCGTGACCGACGAGTTCACCCTGAATCCTCCCTCTTATAAATGTACCTGAACCGGCTCCGTGG
>NW_019525488.1:275557-276524 GCF_002814215.2 Seriola lalandi dorsalis | reverse complement strand
GTGTGTGTGTGTGTGTGTGTGTGTGTGTGAGATAGTTTCCCTGATTTCCCCGGAAAGCCGTTTGACCTGTGCGTGAACTTCATGTTGTCTGGACCTCTTCACTTTTAGACAGACGTAACACGATCCATCACAGAGGTATTTTTAGAAGTCCTCCTCTTGCCTAATCTGCAGCAGCTGTGAAGTGTTCTGGTCGGAGACGTAGCTGCTAACACGCATTGTTCTTGTCTGACGCTCGGCTGTCACAGACCGGGGTCTTACGGGGTGACGGAGTCAGCGGCAAAACAACATTTTAACCACCGACCACTTGAAGAAAGTTGTGCTGCGATATTTTAAATCTGTGAGGAATCTGTGGTCGTCCTCGGTTACGGAAAAAAACAAACAAATGCCAGTGTTGTGGAAATGTCACGTTACATGTTTAACTAGCCAGTAAACGAGGACATGAGACAAAGAGAGACAGGACTCTCACTCCTTTGTGACAGTTAGTGTGTGTGTAGGTGTGTTTTATTACATAATACTGAGACTATTTACAACTTCCCCCTCACTCCACGTTGTTCTTGTGCGGTGTTCCACATAACTCAGGATTACAGCTGACATTTACAGTATTTATGTGTTCTCCTATGAGCCAAAGTGATGATACACACTATCACTCCCACCTCCGCCATAAAGCTGCAACCTGTTCTTTTCTCTTTAATACCTCTGCTGTCTCTACACTGAATTATAGGTTCTCTGTCCACGAGGACATGTACAGTACGTCTCTGCATGGGGATGAGCTGATTGTTTTCAAGTCCTGGTCAAGCTAGTTCCTCCAGTGTAAAGGTGTGTGTCCATGTGTAGTGTGATTATAGATCAGCTCTAGCTTCTATATTAATACTGTGAAAGTATCAAAGCCTCAGTCCACAGAGAAATGCACACAGCCTGTATTCAGAAACTGAGCCTTAAAACCAGCCGTCAGGACTTCTGGAACTTT
>NW_019525488.1:273228-274553 GCF_002814215.2 Seriola lalandi dorsalis | reverse complement strand
AACAAACAAACAAACAAACAAACAAACAAACAAACAAACAAAGCTTAACACCAGTTTAAGTGTACGCTTTATTTTGAAATGTGTTACTGCTTTATCTGCCGTCAAACAGACCTTTACTTTGGAACTAGTCAGTGAACCGTTGAACTACTGTATTACTACACACCAGAGCAGCTACAGCGCACATCGTATCACTCCGCAGATCAGCTGTTTGAGTCAGAGCTAAGCGTAGGAATACAGTCGTTAAATGGTTGAAAAATGTAGTTCCAAAGTAAAAGGGATGCTTGATGACAGATAGTGATGACATTTTTCAACATAAAGCATAAACTTCCACTAATATATGTATATATATATATATTTTTTTTTTAAGTGGTTAAAACAGGTGTTTTTGAGGCTGATGAGAGCCAATCAGGAGAGGCCGTGTCTGTGTCATTGTTTACAATGGTCTCAGTTTCTGTCCGTCCAGACCAAAACACAACCCCAGAGTTTTCGAAAGTCTCAGTTTTCCAGGTTCGAAAACCAGAGGAGGCGAAGAGGAGTAATGTGGACGTAGTCTCAGCGTCTGTGCTGGTGCTCCTGCTGCTTCTATAAACTGAATCTGCTGCAGGTAACACACTGTCTATAGATAAATACCTCACACACCCTGAACCGTCACTTTAATTCTTCACAGACATACAGTACGAGCCTTTACCTCTCTTTGGGCAAAGATGGTGTATTTTACTTTTATGGAAATCTGCGAAGGCTCCATCTGTTTCTCTGCGGCTTGAGGAAGTCACGATCTTTATTTGATTTAGTTTAGATTATTATTTCATAGTTTATATTTAACTCTTGTTTATGTCTTTCTGATTTGTGATCAGTGACACTTAATTTGTTGTGTTGTTTCCAGCTAAACATTCAAAGGCCGCCCTCTCTCACACACACACACACACACACACACACACACACACACACACACACACACACACACACAGTGAGAGTCTACTGTCCCCTCCCCCGACCACTCTATCCGTAGATATTAGATCACTCCTTGGTTCTAGACTTAGTTCAATGGAAGATTTCCCTACATGAACACAAAACGATGATAGTAGGTGAGTGTGTGTGTGTGTGTGTGTGTGTGTGTGTGTGTGTGTGTGTACCGTCTTTGGTGGTGACATCACAGATGATGTTGACTTCATTCATGGGAAGCTGCCAGTGGGTTTTCTCCTCACTGAAACTCAAAGCCCTGCTCTCCTGCCTGTTGCAGGGGTAACCCTGTACACGCAGAAACACGGGGCCCTGGAGACACAAGACACAGTGTTATAGCAACACGCACGCACGCACGCACGCAC
>NW_019525488.1:265720-272577 GCF_002814215.2 Seriola lalandi dorsalis | reverse complement strand
CTCAACACACTGAAATCTGAATTCACTATATGAACATCAGTGTTTTTGTGTGGTTGTCTTCTTAAAAGTGAAGCTTCCTGCTGCTTCCTGAAGTGACGTCACTGTTTCACATTGTGTTGTATTAAAATGAACTGGTGTCATTAGGGGATCAACATGGCCGCCACAGCAAGGTTTCAGATTGAGATTATTTTGATCCCAATGTCTCTTTATACGGGTAAAACCAATACATGCGTGACGAGTGTCTATACGTGTGTGTGTTTGCCTGTGTGAGCCCAGATGTTCACTGGTCTTCCCATGAATCACAGCTGGATTACAGCCACAGTCTTATTGGCTGCAGGTGGGAATGAAAGATGCAACACAACCACAAAACAGAGAGATTCCAGGAGGATAAAACGATCGGACGATGGATCGTCCTCCAACCATAAATATTTCTATGAATGGAAAAGCGGCGAGACACATAAGAGAAACTGTTTCTTGTTTCCCATGTCCAAAATTGGAAATCAAGAGGCAAAATATTTGCTTTTATGTATACAAGATGTTGTGGGCAACGCAGCGAGTCCGATATATAAACAGTTCAAGATGCACTTTAAATCACTGAGATACAAAGAGCCAGTGAGCTCAGATGGTGCAAGTGCAGACATAATGGAAGAGATAATCTATACGATCAGTTATGTGACTGTTCAAGGAAAATACTCGTTTCTGCTCTGCTCCGTTCTCAAGACTTGACTTGAGATGTTTATGAAACTGAATTTATGAATGTGATAAGTCAA
Source organism: Seriola lalandi dorsalis (assembly GCF_002814215.2). NCBI lineage: Eukaryota > Metazoa > Chordata > Actinopteri > Carangiformes > Carangidae > Seriola > Seriola lalandi. The sequence goes on along the minus strand of NW_019525488.1, from coordinate 271,807 downwards.
AATAAAACCACAGGAGACAGAAGAAACAAATATTTTCCTTTATTTAAAAGCCAAAGCTGCACATGATGAGAACACGTAGTGGGAATTAGAAGCTTATCTTTCCCTTATAGGAAAGCTGAGGTAATGTGAGTGAAGTCAACAGCCATTAATTTAACACTTGAAGCAGCGAGGAGACTTCATGGAAGCCTCATGGAAGTTTAGTCTAGTCTGAAACCGGTCGACCTCAAGCATGTCAGGACGTCATTCAAGTTACAAATTCTCTACAATCAGTAAAGGATGTGTAAAAGGTTCAGTCTGAGCAACAGCAGCTCCACACGGGTTCTCCACACAGAGGTTACAGTTCTACCCAGAACCCCTGCGCTCTCAGGAGCCGCTCCCTGAAGCTGCTGGCAGTAACGTCAAGAACCATTCACACAAAGAAGCCACTTCACAAGAACAAGTCTGGAACCTTCGGAGGGTGAAAAAATGTAAATCATGTGTTTTGTTTGTTAGCTTTAATTTCTAAAATAAGGATCGTCATTTTTATCTTCTATAATTCTATAAAGAAAAATCAACTTAATTCTGCAAAAAATGAAGCTTCATTTTGTTTTTGTGATGGTTGATTAAGTGCTTGTCACATACTATCTTATCTTTACAACGTTTGTTGAGATAACGCTGAAGCAAATACAACTTCTGATACAATTAAAATCCCTGCAGGGGCCGGCTGCACAAAACCGTTTTCTCCTTAAGACACTTGAGGTTTAATTCCTCCTCAGCTGAGGGAGGTACTTAAGGGTGCACTGAATCTCTTAAGAGGTTTCCTTAGTTAAGGAAAAAGTTAATCAATTACAGCAGTAACAGAGAGATGCTACAGTGGTAAAGTTGTACTGTTTCCATGGAGACCATATGTTTGGACATTAGCCTGTGATACCTGTTATCATTAAAGGAGTGAGTAATGTAGAGTCAGGGTTCTGGTTAAACTTGGTCGTGCTGCAGTTTAGACGGAGTCGGAGGTGCCGCAGGTTTTATCCGTAGTTTGGTTGCTAAGATACGGAAGCTGAGAAAGGCCAAATATTTTTATTATCTCGTTATCTCGAGATGACGAAGCTCGTTATCCCGAGGTAACGAGATATTATCGGGAGGAAACGATTTGGACTGAACCTCTACCACTACGTCTCGAGTAACACGCAGTCCAGATAATCTGCACCTCTCGTGCATCATTCGGTAACCATGACGACCATGTGATGGAAATAATCCATCCAATAATCCAATGACAATGAGATAAAAATATATTTGCGAGTATGTCCTTTCTCAGCTTCCGTACTAAGGTGTTCTGTGCAACAGTTTAACTTTAACTTTGTAAGACCAAGACACTGAAATACTTTAGTGAAGGTTTAAAGGAAACCTGAAGGAGAAGACTTAAGTGCTGCCGTTTTTCCATCTTAAGGAAAATCTTAACCTAAGGCGTTTTGTTTTGTGAGACCGGCCCCTGATAACAGACGGTCGCTGCCGCACAAATCACGTTACGGCGCTTTAACACGATTAAACCGAACGCTCTGATTGATTCCAGTGTAACTCTGAACCAAGAAAAATGTCTCTCCAATGAGGATTCTACTTCGTATTCTGTGACGTGTGTCTGTATGAGCCTTTAGAGTGTGTGTGTGTGTGTGTGTGTGTGTGTGTGGTCCTAGCATCTTCCTAGCAGCCTTACTCCTTAGCCAGCTTGACAGAGCTGGGCTTGGCTCCGATGGGAATCCCGTGCTTGTGCAGCGCTTCGATCAGAACCTCCCTCGTGTCTTTGTTGTACGAGTCGAAGTCGAAGACGTTTCTCACCACGTTGGCCAAACCCTCGCCTGGGAATTTCTGTTGGGAGGGAAAGAGGGGCGGGAGAAAGAGGGGTGGGGAAAGAGGGGGAAGATGGAGGGAAGAGGGTCAGAATGTTAATATGATTCGCAGTTCGTCAACAGGTGAGTCAGGTGACATCTGGACGGTAACTCGTCTTCAGACTCTGACCACAACACTGACACCAGCCTTCTCTCTCCTGCTGAGGCTGCTGCAGCATGTGTTATTGTGTCTGTGATAATATTAGAGAGATACTGAGTTATAGTGTCTCAATACATACAAACTGTGGTCTACAGTTACTATGACGATACGCTGGTAAACAGGCGCAGAGAGGCAGAGAGAGGGAGAGATATCTTTCATAACGTCTGAAGATGAAAACCACCTTCGTGGTCCACCAGTGGGTCCCGGCCCACAGGTTGGGAACCACAGGTCTAAATGAAAGATTATGAAATCTCATGTGGGTGAGAGGCTTTTTAAAGAGCTGTTTTCATTTTTAAAAAGACACAATGCTCGTAATGACTTCACGGCCCCTGATCCTGGGGCCATTATCAGACCCATAATTGCACTTTAACACCTAAATATTACAATGAACTGACACTGTTAAATTCTATAAATTGATGCAAAAATCGATAACAGCCTCACCCCAGCTGGTATTGATCTGAGCCCCCAGATACCACAGAGGTGCATTTACGACCAGATGTGAAGTGGTAATTAAGGGCGAACGTCGGCTCCTGCCTCGAACAGGACAATTCAGACTTCGACTGAATTGTCCTGCACCTGTCCCGCTCCTCCACACGTCAATACTGCTGGTGATTAATTTCCGGAGTGGGTGGCCAGTGGGGAAATCAAACATAAGAGCTCCTCCCTGTGCACCGGGTTATTGATCTAGCTCCAATCGTAATCTCACTCTTCTCTGAGAACCTGACGTTATTTCTTCTTTCTCTAAAGAACCACAGAACCCGAGGAAGGCACGAGACGACACAACCACGACATCTAAACACCTTCAAAATAAGAGAGAAGAGTGTGTTCATGTAGACAGCCTGTGCCACACCGTTCATCTGGAAACGAACCAAGAAGAACGGTACTACTACTTTTATCGATACTGCTTATGGATCCGGTTCTTTAACGGTACATGAACAAATAAAGACCAGCATTAACATGCTGCTTTATTTTCTCATACGAACTCGATTAGCATTCTTGAGTAACAAATTCAACAGCGGTGAACTAATCACTATTATAGAACGATTTTGAAACGATGGAAATGTAAAATAAATGTAATACACAATGATTCACTACAGGACTTTTCTTTGACAGTATTTTCACAGTGCAGTAGTTCACCCCCCCCAGTGTGTGTTGAGGCAGGAGGACACTCTCCTGCATTATTGAAGCATGTCGTGCTGCAGGATTAAGGACACAGCCTCTTTATAAATCATTGATAAAAAATAGTCTGAGATCAAATCTGAGAAAAGTGTTACGTCACATGAGTTCCTCTCACCTGCAGGTGTTTGACGATGTTGACCACCTCTCGGGTGGAGTAGGGGTAGGTGATGGTGCCCTGGTCGGCCATGGACCGCAGCTCTCCGAAGGCGGCCACCAGTTTCTGCAGCGTGGCTTCGGGAACGTCGGGGCCGTACTGTTTGAGCATCGCCAGCTCGGCCTGGGGCTTCGGGTTGTCCACGGCGTGGCAGCTGAAGATGTCACCTGTAAACACACCCACATGATTCTACCTGTGCAGTGATGAGACTTTACTGGACTCTGCAGCAATAACATCTTCTGAAATAGTCTTTTAAAGACTCCAGTTAACTCAGAGCTTTGCTGCTGGACTTTTCACTGAAACAAGGAAGAGGCATCGATTCACCCCGGGTTCATCTTCACTCCACCGGCTCCCAGTATCTTTTAGAGTAGATGTTAATGTTCTTTTAATTGTTTTTGTGGCTCACATTGCCGATTATCTGTTGTTTTATAATCCTTCACAAGCTCTCAGATTCTCTACTGTCAGGCTTTTAAATACACACAACTTCACGCACAAGAAAAGTAGTTTTCCTCTTTTTTAAAGTTATTTTTTTGGGCTTTTGTGCCTTTAATGGACAGGACAGTAGAGACAGGAAATGGGGAGGCAGAGAGGGGGAATGACATGCAGCAAAGGGCCGTCCGACGCAGGAGTCGAACCAGGGCCGAGGACACATGGGGCGCCTGCTCAACCCCCTGAGCTACACGACGCCCCTAGTTTTTCTCTTTTTAATTCAGAAGGAGACGGAACAGTTCAGCTCATCTGACAGCAACCGTCTCATTTACAATGTCCAATCCTGATTTATCTAAATTGCTTGGTTATTTTTTATCATTATCATTATTTACTGATCTATTTTTCCTTGGACAGGACAGTGAAGAGTGGCGGGAAACGGGGCAGAGAAAAGGTGAGAGAAGGAGCTTATTAAATGAAGAAGGAGAGTGTTCCTCTGTGGAAGGACGTGTGCGTGTGTTTGTACCTAGAGCTCCAAAGAAGTCGTTTCCCAGGAAAGGAAAGCCCGGTCTGTTAGCCAGCACCAGCATCCTGAAGTCTGGATGCATGACGATGGCGTTGGGTCTGCTCTTGGCTTCACGTGGATCTTTGGAGGAGAGACAGTCGCAGTTAACTCATGACACATCACAGCGGCAGCCTCACTTCGTGTTTCTGCCTCTACCTTCTCTTTAGCTCGTCATGTTTTGACTTGCTTTGTGTCACCGAGTCTCTGATTGCATCAGGAGCTCTCAGAGTTTGTGTTTATGAAGTCTCGAGGTCGTGTTTGCATTCCTCTGGGAGGAAGAGCCTCTCAGGAATAGAGAAAGCCGTCAGCTGCTGGTGTGATTACGTGTGAGAATCCACTGGTACCTGTCCATAAAGGCTTTTATCCTAAGCCTCCTTTAGTGTCCTGCATCTGATGTTTTACACGTGTCCGTCTTCCAGGACACCCAATCCTCAGCTCATCCGTTTAATGGTCCCGCTTGTGTCTGCTCGCTGCATCTGGGACGTGTCTGCTGTCAAGGTGTTAAACCCTCTGTGTGTGTGTGTGTGTGTGTGTGTGTGTGTGTGTGTACCTGAGATGATCCTGCGTCCGTCGGCCAGGATCATTTCTCCGCTCTCCACCAGTGTTTTGAGGATGCAGGTGACGTTTGTTGGAGCTTTATCGGCCTCATCAATCACCAGTATGTGACCCAGTTTCACTGCTTTCACCTGTGTGCACACACACACACACACACACACACACACACACACACACACACACTCTGTTTAAATGTATGATAACAGTGAGTGTTCATTGGTTAGACAGGAGAAACAGCGTTCAGAGATAGTCACAGACGTGACGCTGGACGTGACGCAGACTGAACGTCTGACAGTCGGACTTCTTTGTAAATACGCTGCGTTCCCACATCTCAGCAGGTCGCTCTGTGAGTCTGTTATTATAACTGCTACAAAGAATGAGCAAAAATATGTAAATAGATTCCACTTCCCTCAAACTGGAATTTCCCTTGAAAAGGTCCTACATACACACTGTGCACCATCACAGGTGTTTTCACTTAGTTTGATTAATTAGGCCACAGGACGTGTGTGTGTGTGTGTGTGTGTGTGTATGTGTGTGTGTGTGTGTGTGTGTGTGTAACATGACTGGAGCCCTGTTCAATCCTATACAGTGTGTCTGTGTGTGTGTGTGTGTTCTACAGTTTCCTCTGTCTTTGGGTCGGTGTGCGTCATGTGACACTGAAACACCAGGTGTGGCCACTGCACTAACATGTAGTTATTTCTTCTTCCTTGGTGTGTGCAGAGTGTTGCTCGTCTATATCCTCCTCCCTGTCACACAGATCTTTCACCTCATGTGAATCTCTTCATAACTCTGTCCACCTCTGAGCAGCTGTGTGTGTGTGTGTGTGTGTGTGTGTGTGTGTGTGTGTGAGATTAACTGACCAGAGGTGAGTCCTCGTACGTGATGATGCCATCTCGGACTGAGGGCTGCAGGGTCAGAGTCTGGACAGTCGTATCTCTGTGGGGGGGTGAAACACTGAGGTGAAACTGTAAATGTTCAGTTATAATAACTCAAATTCAACTTTTGCTTTCATTTATTTAGAGTTTAAAAATAATCTAAATGAACACACACACACACACACACACACACACACACAGACACAGGCCAGAAAACAAAACATAAGCATCTCCCCAACAACTTTGATTCCCTGTGGCTCCTGAAATGATCACTCCCTCTTTCTCTGAACATCTCCCACCTACCAGCCCCC
>NW_019525488.1:265088-265700 GCF_002814215.2 Seriola lalandi dorsalis | reverse complement strand
CCACAGTGTGACCCAGGAGCTGTCCTAGTTTCCCTCCATCTCTGCTGCTTTTCTGAGCCACATCTCTGTAGGTTTTCAGTAACGGCTCCCAAAAGCCACATGCACAGATCCTCCTGCCTCGGCCCCGCTCTAATATTAGCTAACCAGGCCACATCCACCCTCAGCTCCACTTCGACTTTCACAGGACTTTGACATTTTTTACATCAGTTCTTCGGGTTTGCCCAAGTGATGACTTTTACTGGCGTTCTGTTTGCTGCCGATCTCCCATCAGAGTCGTTGACACGCAAAACATCGCCTCCTTATTAGTGCAGGGATCGATACGAGGCCCGTCTCTGCCTCCGATTGATCTGAGCCACGTTCAATAGTAAGGCTCATTTCACACCACGCTGTGCACGAGCAGCTCTCTGACCTAATTTTCCCGAAGTGTGATGGTGTTGAGTATTTATAGAAGCAGTGAACCCGACTTAACAAGGACTTCTTCAAAAATGCTTCTTCTTTAGTATGGGCATGTGAGGTCCTTGTTCTGGTGAAGGATGGCCTAATTTACTGAGGACCAGAATCGTTTTTTAATACCCTTAGATGGAAAGGATAAAGCTGGTGGGGGGTGGGGGT
>NW_019525488.1:259300-265065 GCF_002814215.2 Seriola lalandi dorsalis | reverse complement strand
GGGTGGGTGGGTAAGAAAATGAATTGAAAATTAAAAATATATTAATACTGGGAAAGTATCAAAGCCCCAGTCCCCAGTCCACAGAGAAATGCACACAGCCTGTATTCAGAACCTGGGGCCAGCTGCACAAAACACCTCAAGTTTCATCCTTAATGTTTCCTTAATGTTCACTTAAGTATTAATGGTTTTCTCCTTATCTTAGTCCTATACTTAAGGAATCACTTGAAGCAACTTAAACCGTTGCACAAAGCACTGAATGTAAAATCTCTTTCCCTGCTGCAAATGCCTTAACTTTTCTCCTTAACTATGGAAGCCTTTTAATAGATTCTGTGCAACACCCTTAAGAAACTCCCTCAGCTAAGGAGAAATTAAACGTTAAGTGCCATTACTTAAATTGAAAACTTAAAGTGTTTTGTGCAACTGGCATCAGAGTCTTAAAACCAGCCGTCAGGACTTCTGGAACTTTGTGATGTCACAACAAAGCAGTCACCAAGCCCCGCCCACCTGGACCCACCATCCAAACCTTGCAGGATTTGGTTTCTCTTAGTGTTTTTACCTGAAATCTGCTGTATTTTTATTGGATCACTCAGAAAACAGTGAGCCAATCAGAAGAGGGCCTCCTCTCTTCTGATTGGCTCACCGACCTGTTGTTACTAGAGCTGCAGAGAGAAGCCTGAGAGAGGAGATGTAAAACTACACTGAGATGGTTTTTATATCTTCTGATGGATCAACACTTCAAATAAAACACAGAAGAAGAAGAAACATGGAGCTTTAAACACAAAAATAATCAAACATCCATCGACTGATGATTGATTATGAACTTTTGATCTATTCTGCAGCTGGTGACTCATACATGAATACATAAGATGGATTCTCATGAGCTGTCTGAATGAAGCTGAACTGAAAAGAGTTTGGAAGAAGATTGTCAGAGAAAGTCTGAGACGCTGATGAAGAATGGAAAAAGTCTGTCAGAAGATTTTCTGTTTAACAGAAGTAGGTACATGATACTCTACTGCAGCGTCTGGAGAGGATCAAAAGGCTGAAACAGGATTATAGAAGAGAACCAAGCCCCCAGTGACTGACGGTTCTCCCGAATCTGACTCATTTTTTCTGGCTCTGGGTGAAGAGGGAATGTGACACGTTCAGTGGAGACGTGTTGACTGTCCTCACCTGTGGAGCTGCAGGTATTCTCTGGGCCTGTTCAGCAGGTGCAGGAACCGGTCCACTATCTTATTCTTCCCCACGCCCTGTGGAAGGATTGAAAACAAGACATGCAGTGAGATAAAGAAATGAATCTTTCTGTTTCAGTAAAGACAGATAAAGAGGTGTGTGTTGCCTCTGACAGCGAGAGCCGAGAGCGGCCCTTAGTTTGGACGGTTCTGCGTTCTGACAGGGGCCGTTCTCTGGGACTCCCACTGGCTTCCTGCGGAGCCTGCCTCTCCCGGATGTGCCGCTGAGTCTCTGGGCCGGATCGTCAGACGTCCAGTAAACTGCTCTGACAGCTCCTAATGCCTCAGCGTCAGGCTCTCTGATTTGCAAATAGCTTCTCTCCCACTCGAGTCTCTCACAAACAAACACACACAGAGAACCACCTCTGGGCTGCAGTACACCATGTCCACTTTCACTCCCTCCTCCTCCTCCTCTTCCTCCTCCTCCAGGAGCAGACTCGGGGGCACAGAGTGTCCCTGGGGAAGTGCTACACACTCCCTTGTGCCCACAGAGTTGGGAGGGTGACATGAGGGTGCAGGGAGCCTGTTTCATAACTGGTCCCACCAGGCTGAAGCAGGGCCGACGTGTGTGACCTACTTCACAGGGAGACGGTGAACAAAACTGGATCTCTGTGGACGTGTCACTCACCTGGTTTCCCACCAGGAGGAGGTGCTCCCCTAACAGGAAGTCTTTCAGCATGTCCTCCATCACCATCATGTGCTGCAGAGACATTAAAACAAACACTCAACAAGTTGTGAACGTGACTGATTGAACCCACATGGACATTTTCACATAGAAGTAAAAGTATTGTGGTCCCTGTTTGAAGATAAAATTCAGCTGCTTCCTCCTCCCCTCTGCTCCCAATGCTTTTCACAACTGTGCTTCTACTCTAAAGACAGAAAGCAGGTCATTCCAAAAGTAGGGCATCCTCCTCGCTCTCATCCTGTCTCACCCTCGTCCACTCTTATTTCAGTGTCTCCAGTACAAGCAGGCAGAAGAAAAAAAAGAGGGCAGAATGAGGACAGGGAGAAAGAGAGTGGGAAAGAGCTAAATCTGGGTCACATGGCGTCATCGGTGTGGCCAGAGGATGTCAGAAGTGTCGTTTCCTCAGCCGGTCTCTCCCTCGGCACGCTGAGGTTCGGACGCACCGGGCCACGGCGGCCAATAGGATCAGACACAGGACGTCAAAGTAAACAACAAGTGGTATAGAGATGTTTCACCTCGTAGAATCAAAAATCTACCGGTGCTTCTACAGCAGTGTCAGTAAACATGATTCTGACACTAATATGTGGCATGTACAGACACACAGCAGCTAGCAGGACAAAGGTATATCATTCCCAAGCAAGCGTTAGCACAAGCTCCGCTAACAAGAAGAAGAAGAAGAAGAAGAAGAAGAAGAAGCAGCAGCAGCAGCAGCAACAAAGAGGCTGTGGGTGCGTTTCCACAGCCTAACTCTCTGTTTGCTTATCGTTGACATCAAACCTGTGTAGACGCCAAGAGGAATAGCTGCTGCGATGCTAATGGGGATCTAAACAAACAAACAAACAAACAAGCTCAGCCAATGGTGCGCTGCACATGTGCAGCCACAAACGATGGTTTGAGAGCACAGTGCTGCCGATGTTGCATTCTGTCTGAAAGTCCCAACAACTTCCTGAACGAGGTTTTGGGCATGAAGTCGACTTCACTGCACCAAAAGCATTCAGTGAATTCACGTGTTTTCCTGCCGGACACACGAAGGCACGAATACAGTGCAGAATTAAAGTTACATTGCTTTCTCATCCACTAAAATTCAGGTCAGTTACAGCGGACAGACTTTCCTGCCAGGTCAGGACTTAGATTATATCTGTGAGACTCCACTGTATCTAACAAGGAACCAGGCCTCAGGAAATATCAGCTAATACCAGAACTAAAAGCAAAATCCTTCATAATGAAATAAAGTCACACACTGCAACAAGGACACAGGGATATTAATAATAACAAGAAACAAAAGCAGGGATCAGAGTTGGCATTTCATTGATCTCATTTGAATGAACACTGCTGTGAATATTGTGCAGTGACGAGTACACAGACTGATCTTTCTCAGTTTGGGAGAAAAAAACAAAACAATGGATTATTCTTTATTGTTTCTAATCCGGCTTTTGCCCTTTTGTGATGAAATGTAGGTCATGCCCTGGAAATGAATGTCTTCTCTTACAACCACACGGAGGTTTGGTAAAATGTCTTAGGTTTGGTTTGGACTGACGTGAATCCCACTATGTATATTTGGCTGCGGGCCGGTGTGTAATTACCTGGGGGTTGTCATAGAAGAGAACGTCTGGAACCTTCATTTTCTCGCTGGGGCTGTAGACGGGAGCGGACACGTTGCCGATAGTCAGCACACCATCTTTTACCATACCTGCAGAAACACAGTCTGTGAGTCGCTTCCTCAGGGGAAGCTACAGATGTTCCTTATACGGCTACCAACATCTGGCCTTCCAGTCTGCAGATTTATAGTAATATAATAATACAAATAACACACCTGAAGCAGTATAATTATAATTAAAGGTTCTGTAAACAATCATCACTGACACTAGATGCAGCTTATAGGATTCCCCTCTCAGTAAATCCACACCAGTATCAGCTCCACGGTCGGACTGGGACAGGAATTCAGCCTTGGACTGATCCACTGGGACAGGCCGCATGAATGACACTGATGGAGCTGACAATGACACTGATAGAGCTGGTAATGACACTGGTGGAGCTGACAATGACACTGATGGAGCTGGTAATGGGACTGGTGGAGCTGACAATGACACTGATGGAGCATGAAAGACTATGAATGTTTTGGCGGTCCACCGGCCGACCAGGATCTGAGCCGGTAGCCCTCAGTCCAGTCCTCCTGTGTTCTGCTCTTGTCTCTTTCTTTGTCTGAGGCCTTTTCAGATGAAAACATGGCTTCTTCTTCAGTGGAGGAAGTTCTGGAGGGTCGGTTTCACCGAAACGCTGCACATTGCGCTATGCAGTGGGCGCTGCCTGTGTGGGGTTTATCAGGAGGGACTCACATGCACTAACACGCATGTGCGAACAGACCAGCAACCAAAACAACTTACAACAGAGAAATTCAGATTATAACAAACACAAAGGGGGTGTGGCTTCATTCTCTGCTCAGGACGCAATTACCCCGCTATATCTTTACATAGTAAATAGTTGTTTGCTGCTGTATTGTTGTTTAAAATGTCGTTTACAGAACCTTTGAGAATAAAGTGGCTTTAGTCTGTTGTTTTAATATTTTTTAGTTACACAACTTTCTTTTTTTTGCCATTTGTCAGGCTGCAAACAAACATTGGGCAGTGGTAATAAATCTGATCGAGACAGGTGACTGGAACTCACAGCTGTAATCTCGAGTGTGTTCAGCCGGGTCTGGAGCTTCCTGTATGGAGCAGCTGGCGAGGCTTTTTTCAAGAGAGGCACGAGCCAGGCTGGGAAGGAACCTGCAACACACATGAACACAAATCACCACTGCTGCACACAATCATAGAGGTTTAAAAAAAACATTTCACAGTGAATCACAACCCAGATGTGTGTGTGTGTGTGTGTGTGTGTGTGTGTGTGTGTGTGTGTGTGTGTGTGTGTGTGTGTGTGTACCTAGAGAGACAAGCTTTATTGACAGCGTGGGCGATGCTCTCCTCGGGGTACAGAGAGAGACGGCGACAGATCCTCAACAGCTGTCTGGTGGAGAGAGAGGAGGCCAGAGACTGTGCCTGGAGAGACACACACACACACACACACAAAACAAAACTCACAAATAAATGACTTAGATCACACACATGTAAACAAACTGGTAAGCTAACACACACACACACACACACACACTTACGGTGGCGTCGTTTGTCTTGCGGAGACTGTGTGTGAGGTGCAGGAGCTGCTCTGCTGCTTCCTCTGGGACGTCAGGAGTCTAAGAAACAAGAGACAAAGAAGACTGATGAAGAGGACGGTATGCAGATGAGGACAGAAGTGGATTTAAGCTACAAGAATCTTCATCTAGAATTACTTTTGTTTCCAAATTACGTTTCCAGTTTGAGCTCGAAATAATAAACACCTGTTAGCTGAATAAACACCTCCTTAAAACAGCTTCAACACAGACTGAACATTAATAACTTCATGATGGAGAATTTTATAACATTAGTAAGATGTAACCTAAAGCTAAAGTTAGAAACTAGCTAGCACTAGCTAAACTGTAACTTAAAGCTAGAGTTAGAAACTACCTAACATTAATTAGCTAAACTGTGACCTAAGGCTAAAGTTAGAAACTAGCTAGCACTAGCTAAACTGTAACTTAAAGCTAGAGTTAAAAAACTACCTAACATTAATTAGCTAAACTGTGACTTAAGGCTAAAGTTAGAAAACTGGATAACACTAGCTAAACTGTAACTTAAAGCTAGAGTTAAAAAACTACCTAACATTAATTAGCTAAACTGTGACCTAAGGCTAAAGTTAGAAACTAGCCAACACTAGCTAAACTGTAACTTAAAGCTAGAGTTAAAAAACTACCTAACATTAATTAGCTAAACTGTGAC
>NW_019525488.1:257025-258880 GCF_002814215.2 Seriola lalandi dorsalis | reverse complement strand
ACTTGAGGTTAAAGTTAGAAACTAGCTAACATTAGCGTCTATCCGTAGATACAGAGTCTAATTCAGAAACTCCTGTGATAAGAAACGGCATTAAACAAGCTACATAGCTAGCTACTTCTACTTACGTTTACCTACAGTGTCTCAATTTGTTTGTGCAAGGCACACGAGCAGAGATGCTAGCTACTGATGGAGTGGGACAGGTGGACAAGCTAATCAAGGTTAAAGAATGGTACGGTCCACTTTAGGGGTGTCTGTTAGATTCTTCCAGGTATGAATATGGGGAAATATGTTGTAATATTTTACAAGTAAGAAGGATTTAAAAATGTTTCAACCTCCTCTACTGTTGGTTTTTTTAAATTTTGTTTTAGCTCTTCTGGTTCTTAAAACCTCTTAATGATCAACACAGCAGAAGAGGAAAATGCTGTTTGTCAGTTGTGTATGGAGGAGTTGTGTCTCAGTGTGTGTGTGTGTGTGTGTGTGTGTGTGTGTGTCTCACCAGTCCCTGTATGAGGCCCATCTCCTCTGCTTTGGCCAGCGGGGTGACGGTGTGGTACAGGAACATAGTGAGCAGCTCCGGGCCCAACCACTGCTGACCTCTGCTGCTGCTGGTACTGGCACCAACAACAGGGGGCTCGGCCAGGGCCAGCACCCTGAAGGACGGGTGGATGGGGAAGATGGACCTGAAAATACACACACACACACACACACACACACACACACACACCAAGACAACAGTTACACTCCAGCAGTGGAAGAACATCTGTTTAGCTGTGTTCAAGTAAATGTGGAGTGCAGGTGCACATGGTGTTTGTCAGTGTGTGTGTGTGTGTGTGTGTGTGTGTGTGTGTGTGTGTGTGTGTGTGTGTGTGTGTGTGTGTCCCTCCCAATCTGTGTCAGGGACAGGAGCATGACTTTTGACAGCTGGCTGTGTAATTCTTTGATTCAAGAGGACAGCAAAGTCCATTTCGATCACCCCACAGAGACACCCACACCGCAACAGGCTATATTTACTCTAATGTGGGCGGGAGCAGGCGCTAACCATCATCATCATCATCATCATCATCATCATCATCATCATCACTGGGCGAGTGTGTGGGAAGACATTTCATACATGAAGATATCAGAGGCGGGTTATTTTTGGGCTTGACCACACACTGTATTCCACCATCCATCTAAAAAGTTTGTCTCTCTTGTTCTCACGTTCACTCTCTCCCTGTCTTCCTCTCTCTCTCTCTTCTGTCCCATAACGTCGTCAGCTGCATAAATTTAATTCAAACATTAATATTGTTAAACAAAAATGACCAACCCTGATCCAAATCTGACTGGTAAACAGATATGAAGTCGTGTTCTCCAGGACGTGGGTTCTGTTTGTTGCTATGAGAAGAATCATGAGGCCTGAACGTGCAGCTGATAGATCTGCAGAGATGATGTGATGTAATCACGTCAACATGGAGGAGAACTCTGAGGAACGTTTACAACATGTTGTGGAATGCATGACATGAAGAACTGAGGCTGTTTGAGAACAAAGAAAAAGAATAATAATAACAATAACAATGATACGAAGAAGATTTTATTTGTATAGCACCTTTCAATACAAGTAACAAAGTCAGTCATGAGTCAAAAATCTAAGTGAAAATGTAAATGGGGGTGCGAAATTAAATTAAATTTTACAAAATCAAATACAAACACTGTTTTTTTTTTTTAAAATCAAAATGTGTCTTAAGAAGTGAAGAAGATAAAACTGAACTGTCTGACCTCCTCTGGAGGGTTGGTCCAAACTTTAGGGGCCTGACAGCAAAGGCTCCTAACAACATAGACCTTGGAGTGACCAGCAGTGAACTACCAGAGGATCTCA
>NW_019525488.1:256845-256946 GCF_002814215.2 Seriola lalandi dorsalis | reverse complement strand
CACACACACACACACACAAAACAAAACTCACAAATAAATGACTTAGATCACACACATGTAAACAAACTGGTAAGCTAACACACACACACACACACACCTGT
>NW_019525488.1:252819-255319 GCF_002814215.2 Seriola lalandi dorsalis | reverse complement strand
GGTGGAGAGGAGGTGGAGAGGAGGTGGAGAGGAGGTGGAGAGAGGAGGTGGAGAGAGGAGGTGGAGAGTGTCGTCGTACGAATGGTGGTGAAGAGAAAAATCAGCGTCTTTCTTTAGTAACAACAGTGGATGCTCATAAGTCCGAGCTCCTCTCACATTCAGAACTGGTAAGCGTCATTAAAGGGGCGACTGCTGACAGAGTGTCCCGTCTCCTCACCCACAGAGACAAATCTCCCTCTCCCTGTAACCTACCAACATGGCGGCAGCCTGCCCGGTTCAGAGGTGAGGCTCTCATACCTCAAGCATCACACAAACTTTAAGAGCCTTCCAGTCGACAGCTCCTCGGCTCTCGTTTAAACAGAACAGCCAGTCAAGTCAAGTATCTTTGTCATTGTTAAAAACGAGACAGCACAAAACAAAAATAGTGCTAATAATAAATAGATAAATAAAAGTGCAATCATAATGTACATTTAACCTGATACCTGAGTAAACTAACACTCAAAACATCTAGGAAAATAAGAAAACTGCAACACGTGCTGATGTAAGCTAGTTTCTACCTTTAGCCTTAAGCTACAGTTGAGCTAACAAATGTTAGCTAGTTTCTATGTTTAGCCTTCAGTTACAGTTGAGCTAACTAATGTTAGCTAGTTTCTAACTTGAACCTTAAGTTACACTTTAGCTAACTAATGTTTGCTTGTTTGTAACTTTAGCCTTAAGCTACAGTTGAGCTAACTAATGTTAGCTAGTTTCTATCTTTATCCTTCAGTTACAGTTTAGCTAACTAATGTTAGCTAGCTGATAGCACGTCCTTTCATCTCCAGTGTTAGCTTGTCACTTCATCACTAATATAAAGTGTCATATATGATCTAATGTTACAAACTCTGCAGCTCAGTCATGAGCGGTGAGACGATGGAGGATTAGTTGTTGTAGAGAAACATTTTAACATCAATATAGAGTTTATTACTTGTGGTGGTTTAGTCTTTTACCTTTAACATTAGTTTAAATAATAGAAACTCAGGAGTTTTACCTGTTGGGTCATTGAACAATATTAAAAAACATGTGCGTCCATCACCTCACTGCAGCATGTGCCTGCTCTGCTCTGGTTCTCTCTCACCCTGGAGAAAAAGTCGACTCCCCTGATTGTCAGTGTATGATTCACACTCTGTGTTCAGTTAATGAAGCTGCTACTCTGAAACAAAGCAGATTTTTAGAGATTACTATAGGTCAATATTTATGTCCCTCTCTGGCCTCACATGCCACTTTGTTTTCCAAAAATGGGATTTTCAGAGCGGATGAGATGAACTGCCCGGCGAAGGATTCCACAATTCCCGTAGCACAAGTCACCCCTGACCTCGGCCCGTTAAAAATAGCTTCAGCATGATGCATTAATACATAAAGCTTCAGCACACCCGCTTCCTGCACGGTCATCACCCGGCTGACTACATTCCACAGAAACACACACACACACACACACACACACACACACACACACACACACACACACACACACAGGAGGTTTTACAAATGTTTACATTGATAGAAAGATATATTTATATTGTAGTGGCTTCTCTGTCAGTGCCAGTCTCTGACCCGAGGTCCAGGTGACTGCACTGTACCTCCCCTGGCCTTACATGTGTGAGATGCAGGGCTGCAACTGACAGATACTTTCATTATTGATTAATCCATTAATTGTTTAGTCCGGAAAATTGTCAAAAAAAAGTGTGTGAAAACAGTTCAACAGCCTGTTTGATAAGATGAAGAAATGCAGCAAATCCTTTCATCTGAGAACCAACATGTTTGGTGTTTGACAAAGCGACGACATTTAATTACATTAATTAAATATTAATTAACACAGTGGCCCTCATTTATCAAACGAACGTACGGCAGAAAACCGTGCGTACGACCATTTCCACGCAAGCTTCGGCATTTATCAATTTGGACGTGAGCGGAAGCTACGATCAGATCTGACGTCAGGTCTGAGCTCGTGTACGCAAATCTGAGTCTGGATTTGCGTTGCAGAAAATAAATATTAAACAAACCTCAGCATAAACAGTCACATATTAAGAACAGATCAAAACGGATTCATAAAACGAATAAAACAAGATAAAAAAAAAATAGAATTTTAAAAAAGCCCACGTTTTTTACTGATACCACTTTTTTGTACAATAAAACAATATGAGAGGCTAAATAGCCTAACATGACATCTAATTATTGCACATTAAAATTTGAATAATAATAAATACAAGCAGAAATGTGTGTTTGCAAATTAACTCATGGCAAAATTGTGTAATTGTTTTTTGTTTTTTTCCGATGGGTGTGACACAACTGGAACAACAATTAAACATCTGGTGAGATAATCATTGTTGCACTGTGGTTGGTCAGATGTTTACTCACTCCCTTATTTAAACAGATGCTTTGACAGTTATTAAATCATAACGATGGCAGATTTACTGGTTTTGGAGGAACAATACGCGCGTGTCAGACGTGAGCGCGTTTTCAG
>NW_019525488.1:245063-252579 GCF_002814215.2 Seriola lalandi dorsalis | reverse complement strand
GATCTCCATCTCTGAAAAGTTTGGTTTTTTGCCAGTAACTCTTCTCTCCATGTTTGACCTTAGTGGGCGGGGCCTCCGAACCAGGAATATTTAAGGGCGTAACATGTTAATGACGATCGAATTGAGCCGCCGCATTTATCAAGAGCCGATCATTCGTACGCTGGGATTGATCAGATACGAATGTTTCATGAATCACACGTGGATCCTATCGTACGAACAATTCTGCGCTCAGATCTGCGTCTGTTTTCACGCAAGATTGATAAATGAGGGCCACTGTGAAAGGATGAACTGCAAGTGAAGCTAAAGGAAGTGAAAAAAGAAATATGTCACGGCTCTGTCGGTCTGTCTCTTCCTCACCTGCAGTGGGCGTGGCTACCTCTCCTGGCTGTCCTACACACCTGATGACAACCTGCTCACCTCCTACTGTTCAAGCGCTCCGGCTCGCCCTTCACTCCTCGTCAGATTGCTCAGCCTGCTTCAGTGGCAGCTACTCTCAGGCCTCCTGGTTTCTCTCTCGTGCTCCTGGCTGAATATATGATGCGTACACACACACGTGTACGACGTTTCCCGCACATAATCTGGTCTTTATAAACACACACTGTGTCACACATTCCTTTGACCATGTGAACACGCCGTTTTTCAAAGTTGCAGTGAAGTGAAAATAGAAAATAATCCACGTAATTTAAAATAAAATAAAACGAACTTCACGGAGCTCGCAGTCTATTATAGTCTTATTATCAGTTCTGCTGTTTACGCAGCAAAAACTATTTTACAATTCAATTCAAAAGAAACAATAATATCCTTATTATTTATTGTGAGTCATTGTGCAACTGTTTCATACTGTTTTAATTCTGAGTAATCTCAGTGTCGCAACCTCTGGAGCCTCGTTAAGACTCGTCCCAGTAAATGAAGCTCGGAGTGAAACAGTGACTGAACTAAAGTGAACTGATGATGTTTTTACCTCTTTGGTGAAACTCTTCTTCGTCCTCGTGTTTCTTCTCTGTGTCTGATAACTTGTGGTGGAGACAGTGTTTTTATACAAACTGATTGATTAAGGGAGAGTCTTCGTCCAGATATAGATAAATGTGGGAGTGGGAACGAGGCTCGTGCACGTGCACCAAATTTCTCTGAGTGAGATTTACAAAGCAGAAGCGAGTGAACGCACAGCTTTATAATTCTGAAGGAAAGAATGCGTACACATACTTCTGGTTCTGTGCGTTCACATAGTTTTAGTCGTGAATCTCCAGAGTTTTGTGCATCTGGCCCCTGGTTTTCTCCTGTGACCTCATTGATCCCTCCAGCCCGACGCCATCTCAATTCACCTCCTCCCCAAACAGCCAGCCGGCCTCCATCCTCGCCCTTCACCACCTTTCAGCTATTCTCCTAATAAATACCAGCTATCCAGCTGAGTCTAGGTCCAAACACTACCTAGACCTTCACATATTACAGTTTATTATTTCATAACTCCGGTCATCAGATGGACAGATGCTCAAAGACATGAGTGTGTCATTAATTAATTGGCAGCTTCAACATAAAAAGGAACTCTCTGTCTATTTACACACTTCTGCATCACATGCTGGTGTTTTACATAATTAATTAAGGCAGATTTCTCTAAACAATTAGAGTCTTTGAAGCGGTTTTTATTACCTGGTAGAGCATGACGGGCTCGATGCTGTAACCCAGCGTCTCGGCAAACTCTCTGGCAAGAACGGACTTTCCACAGCCCTAGATAATACAGAATGATTATGATTGAACCCAGAGATCACACTCTGTGTACATGCGCACTGTACCGTACATGTGTTGTGTGCTACCTTGGCTCCTATCAGACATATGTCCTTAACCATGTGTGACTGCATCATCTCAGACATCAGCTGGGAGTGGCTCGGCGTGCTGATGAAGTTGGGGCTGCTGCTGGGCGGACGAGGTTCCTTGGTTCCCGCCGGGACCTGCAGTTTGATGAGAGAAGAAGAAGAAGAAGAAGAAGAAGAAGAAGATGCAGACACAATCAGGCGCTGGCTTCATCTTCATTTAAGAGCTGTGGAAAAACATTTCCTTTAATAAACCGTGATTCAGAATCATCAGCTTTGTTCTGGGAACTGTATGTTCCAACAACAGTGTTATCAAACAATCCATGAGACAAGCTCCTGATACAGTGTCTGCCAGTCTGTCTGTCTGTGTGTGTGTGTGTGTGTGTGTGTGTGTGTGTGTGTGTGCGTGGTCATGGGACAACACACATCCATGTGAAATGTGTGAGTCACTGGTTTTCAGTTGATGATTGGATGAGTACGGTGGCCCAGAGAGCTCAACACTAAGGCTGTGTTGTGTTTTTGTCACGTCTTGTCAAACTGGTGAAGATCAACGACCATGATCTTAAATAGTTAATGCTCCGCCCATCTTGTGTGTCCAGCTGAGTCTCTCGTGGGAGAGTCTTCAATCATTGACAGTGATTTGTGTCATGTTCTATTTCACATGATTTTACATGTATTTTCCCATCACCTCACAGGCTTCAGTCCACATGGTCTGCACACACAGTTTTATACTGTGTACATGTACTGTACCTGAAAGGTGACGTCCTTGTCCGCGACACGTAGCGTGACATCAGCGCGGCCCTCCAGATCCCTCGTCACGGTCACGCTCGTGATGGCGGCGGGTGCCGTCTGGCGACGACCGTCCAGAAGCTCAAATCTCTATGAAACAGAGAAGAAGGTATTTAATCTGAGGCTCGGACTGTAACAACAAACATGCAGATAACATGACTCCACACGCAGACTGGTGGACTTACACTGAGAACACCCTCCACAGCGCTGCGCCCGTCCTTCCCCAGGAGACTGTTGTAGGGGTAGAGTCTCTGGACGAGCTGCTGGGAGGACAGCATGGGGAAGGAGTTCTGCAGAAACACACAAGAGATCAGATCCATGGCCCAACAGATCCCTCTCCTCCTTCCTGTTCCTCAGAGAGGGACCGTGAAGAGGCTTTACGGTGTCGGGACTCTCACCAGCACGTGGAGGGCGGGGAGCAGGTTGTCCACAGGGAAGTCGGGGAGGCCCAGGTTGGAGGATTCCTGGGAGCACAGCGTGGTGGCCAGAGACAGCAGCTGGGACACCCTGACACAGGACACAGCACAACACTGCGCATCACACTTCAGTCATCTTCAGTCTTTTCATGCAGGTTAGTGCAGCTCAAAAGAAAAAGGACAAATCAAGTCAGAAAGCTGAGACTAAAACAGATTTAAAAAGCTGTAATAACATTAGCAAAGAAGAAGAATATTAATAAGAAAATAACAGATTAAAGAGAACTAGAACCACCTCAACATGTCACATCCCTGTTTATACAGTCATATCAAATATGAACCATTTGACCTTTGACCACCAGAATCTAACATGTTGTTCTTGAGTCCTAGTGGACGTTTGTGCCAAATTTGAAGACTGAGGTATTGAGTCCACCAGAACGGGACGGACGAACCTACAACCAGAAAACAAGACGCCTCCGGACACAAGGGCAGAAAATACAATTTACAACATAATCCCAATAAAATAAAGTGACTAATGACTAAAAACTATATTCAATTACAAGAATGAAACGTAACGTTTTGAGTTTCCGTTTGAAAATTTCAGCACTTCCTGCTGCTCTCAGGTCCTGAATCAGCTGACTCTGAATCAAAGTCTTGCTGGCTTGAGGTCAGTCCAAGAGCTTCAGAACCAGTGATCACAATTCCAGATTTGTCCCGGTTGAGCTGTAAAAACTTCAGTGACATTCAGACGTTCATATCTAACGTATGTTTAAAAAGGGAATCAGTTGGTCCTGAACAGAGAGAAGACTCATTATTGAAACGAGCCTTTTACAGAAAGGTTGAATTTACCTTTCTGCAGCAATGTTTGGTCCTGCTGTGTACAACAGCTCCAACTGGTCCTGAAAGGAAAACCACATGCAGATGAGAAGAGCTGCAGGGGAGGCGACTTGATAAGATCTTATTGATACCAATGTTTTATGGATTCTGCTTATCGATTTGATTCTTTATCGTTTCCTATGGATTTTGTGTTTGGAAAGAAGGAGGCCTGTCCAGGTTTCCAGTGTCAGCATCACGACTGAACTCTGAACGAGTTAGATAACTGCTCTGTAGTGTTCAATCCCCAACTAAAACGTCCCTTCACTGCTCTGCTGACGCTGGGGAACTCGCTGACCAGCGGCGTAGAGCGTCAAACACATATTTAACGGCGTGCTGCGTCCACATGTTTCAGCATGTTGCTGGTGTTTCCACCTTGTTCTTAGTGCCGCACATCGCAGCGTCAGCGTCACTTTGTGTCAAATGAAAAGGGATGAAAAGAAAAAGGCTTCTCTCTAACTGTGATGTTTCTCTCTGTAACTGTCAGTTATCCACTAAATAAAGAAAGTAGTTCCAGTGAAGTTTGCTCAGTGTGTGTCATGTGGGTTATTCAGGGTGATGAAGTCAGACTGTTACACTGCCTCTGCCTCTCTCTTGCCAAGCCTTTCTCTCATTATTAAATCACGCTGGTGTTGGCGGGGAGCGGTTGGCGTTAGATGATCTGTGAGCTGCTGACCTTGAACGGCAGGTAGTAGACGTCTCTGGCCTGGAAGCGCGAGCGGAGCGGAGGGTCCAGCGGGTTGCCCTTGTACTTGGGAACAGGAAGGCCGAGAGCGATGACCCGGAAGTCCTCACTTACCCGCACAATCTTCCAGCTGTCCAGCTCCTCTTTGGTGTGCTCCTGCAATGCATCAAGGGAAAAAAAACACTCCTTTCTGAAGTATACTGATCTGTTTAACGTTTCACCGACTGTTAGCTACTCACTCATTTTTATTTATTTGTCATTAATTACCTGCTTATTACTATTATTTCTATTTCTTTTCTTTTATCTTTCTTTTATTTTTTTGTCTTTAGTCTGGAAAGCGTTTGGAAGTGGGGAGTTGCTTTTCTCCTCCCGTACATAAAGGTTTAAAAATCACCATTACAACTGTCTATGACGAAGCTGACTCCCTTCATTTTACAGGCCTTACATAACGTTTATATGAACTTATTATAGGGAGGTAGCTGCATGTAACAAGTGCAGACTCTGAATGTCACACAGTATTTATGGCAGGAGCGTTTTCCTCATCTAAACACAGGAGCAGCTCAGTAGGAGGAGTGTGAATCAGTGCTGAGGTGTGAAGATTCAGACAGACACGGCTCCTTAAACCGAGCTAAAGACTGACTTTCTTCACTGTAAACCGTGATACGTTAGATAAGAGATACAGAGGAGGGAAGTCTGTCACCCTCAGCTGCCGTCCTCTTCTTCATGTGTCAGGAGGACGAGCGTGTTTGACCGGTGCGTGCTGCACTGACCTGCAGCAGCTTGTCGTAACGCTCGGCCGACATGAGGAAGCGTCCGTCCTCCAGCTGCATCTCCCTGTTCTCCAGCAGGTTGTTGAGGACGGGCAGGACGTTTCTCTCCGCCTTCTCCAGCCCCTCCAGGACCAGGACTCGACCTTGTGTGGCCGCCCTCACGGCACACTGCGGGGAACAAAGACGCTGGCATCAGGAAAGGTCTCATTTTTAAGGCTGAAGCCGCAATCGGTTCAACCTCAGGTCAAATCTGCGTCTCCATTGTGCAGCACGGCCTCTGACCCTGTGTACATGTTAACAAAGCTAAAAGCATTTCTACAGAGAGCAATCTGACTGTGCATCAGTTCTTCTTGCTGCCCGCTCTCTAATGACTATATGAGCTTGCCATAAAAGTCTTTCCTGAGGATGTCCTCAGCTTATTGTGCTCAGAATGTCCTCCATCTACTCCGGCTTCAAAACAGTCTCAGCTGTTTTAGGAAGGCCTATTTTCTACCACTGAATGTGGGACCAAACTTGGTTTAGTTCGTACAGTGTGTGTGTGTGTGTGTGTGTGTGTGTGTGTGTGTGTGTGTGTGTGGACACACATTTCTGCAGAAATCAAAAAGCACATCTGACGTCAAGAGGCAGGAAACTTTAGCTGTCTGGGTGGACCGCAGAGCGAGTGGCCATGTAATTAGGTTAACATGTAAATACGTGGCAGGTTGTGTGGGAAGCAGAGCCATAAAACTATAGCGAGGACCAGATGCTCTATATTTAACTCCTGATCCATTTTCGGCACAAACGCTGTAATCAGATAATTGTTAGAAATGCGAGTGACGCAGGACGGCGAGGGAGACGGGGAAGCACAGACGGCCTCTGTGTTCTGACTGACACTGACGGAGCGGAGGAAACAACATCACATACTGAGAAGAGTCAAGCACAGAACACAGTGTATTTATATATATAAGGTCATTTTCTGTATAATCCTCTGCACTGCATGTCCTCACAACGCTCCTGCAGCCGGTTCACCTCCGTCACAAACACACAGACCTGAACTTGTGTGAAAACTGTGAGATATTTGATTGTCAAACTTCCAGATGTGCAAGTGATGGTGAGCAGCACTTATAAACTGATACACACAAATCATTACAGCTGTGCACTTTGAGGGAAGCTCTTTGAAACACAACTGAGGAACACAACTAGAATCACCTCCTCGTGGTCGTATCCCTCCGCCACTCAGACTAGTTTCAGGTTACATCTCTGTTTATCCTGTTTTTACCTGAGCCGACAGGTGTTCAGGAAGCTTGCTCCACAGGTGAGGAGCGGAGGAAATAAAAGCTGCTTCACCTCGCTTGGTTCTGATTCTTGGAATGAAACCTGTTCCAGACGAACCTCGAGGGGTCTGGATGCTTCACGTGGTACAAGCAGATCAGAGACCACTTAGTGATTTACAGATCAGCAGTAGGATTTTAAAACCCGACCTTTGACACACAGGAAGCCAGAGCAGGGATTTAAGGACTGCTGTGATGTGCTCCACCGTCTTGGTGTTAGTAAATGCATTGATACGTTTTCTGTTTCCTGTCTAAGGCAGAGTAAGTATCAGCTCATGCTCAGCTGTAGTGGAGGTGGAGAGCTCTTTATTACTGTAAAAGAGACTTATATGCAGCGTGGGTTTGAGGTAAGCTGCCTTACATAAGAGCCTGCTAATTGGAGAGAGGTGACTACTGGAGATGTCAGAAATACAACATGCAGGCAATTACATCCATGTGACTGCACCCTTCATACAAACTTGAAGGAGGGAGAGGAGGGGGGTGATGTCTGGACTGAAGGAGGAGAGAAGAAGGAGTGACTGATGGAGGGAGGGGAGGGGGAAGAGAGGGAGCACAGTGACCGACACGTTAAGTCTGAATATAGGGCTCCGAATCAGCACAGGGCCCTGAGGAGTACTTGGACGTTCTAGTTAACACATGCACGCACACACACACACACACACACACACACACACACACACACACCTCCCACAATACCAAAATACTCTCCAAGTGTAAAAAGCTCTTTTACATGAACCCCCCACGTCTTCAGTCCCTCACATGAAATAAGTGTTGGATACTGTAATGTACTAATAACACCCACAGGCAAACACACACACACACACACACACACACACACACACACACACACACACACACACACACACAC
>NW_019525488.1:243564-244880 GCF_002814215.2 Seriola lalandi dorsalis | reverse complement strand
AGCCTCGGGGGCTGGGTGGGGGTGGGGCGGTTGTAGCAGGACACAGACGACGCTGTAAGCTGGTAGATACATGACAGTGTGGTCAGAGTTCGGACCACGGCTGTTTGTTTACAGCGTTCTTCTTCTTCTGTGTCCGTCCACGTGTGTCCTCGCAACAAGTGTCATTGATCAGCTGATGATGGGTGTGTGTTATCGCTGCTCACTGGTTCAGGAGCTATTTTCAGTGTGAACACGTTTCCTCGATTGTTAGGTCACATCAATAGATCAGCTCCCTGGAGTAAGGCAGGCTGGTCAAATGAATCACCTCCTCACGGTCGTATCCCTCCGCCATATACTGTGAAAGTATCAAAGCCTCAGTCCACAGAGAAATGCACACAGCCTGTATTCAGAAACTGAGCCTTAAAACCAGCCGTCAGGACTTCTGGAACTTTGTGATGTCACAACAAAGCAGTCACCAAGCCCCGCCCACCTGGACCCACCGTCCAAACCTTGCAGGATTTGGTTTCTCTGAGTGTTTTTACCTGAAATCTGCTTTATTTTTATTGGATCACTCAGAAAACAGTCAGCCAATCAGAAGAGAGTCTCAGAGGAACTTCACTTCCTATAAAATAATAAAACCAGTCAGTAAGCTGAGGTTTCCACACTGTGTGCAGCACTTTTGATTCATCCACTGAGGAAATTTACACATTCATAGAAACCACCGTCCTCAGTTCCCTCTAACCCACTGAGGAGAGTGGAGTGACGCTCTACAGTAACTGAACTCCCAGTTTCCAGCTTCAGTCTAATTATAAGAAGCTCAAACTAATTAGGCGTGAGTTTTTTTCTCTGTTCCAGAAGACCAGCTTTATGAGTGAAGTCCGCGGGATAAATGTGCTGAGAATAAAACAGGAAAAACTTCTCCCTGTTTCCATGGAGTTGATGTTTGAACTGTTATGCAACCGATTTATTTTTTAACACAGATGAAGCCGTGTGCTAATTAGCCGTGGATAATGACATGACTGAGTAAATGTTAATTATCACAGCTTATCCTCATTTGTCACTGCTGGCTCCTGGAAGCCCAGTGACAGGGTTTAATGGTCTTATGAGGATTTTGTTTTTAGTTTTTTCAACATATACATATAATTGTTTTTCTGCACCCATGAGACAGAAAGTTCTCCTCAGAGAAACCAGCCTTGATAATGACGAACTGCTGGTCTCCATGGTTACCTGACATACAAAGTCAGCAGAGTGTGGGGGTGTACGTTTGCCTAAAGCTTGATCGATCAGAAAGTGGCATGGGAGGGAACAGAGTGGAGTGAATGGGGGGGGGGGGGGGG
>NW_019525488.1:232694-243517 GCF_002814215.2 Seriola lalandi dorsalis | reverse complement strand
GTTAATGGTATTTAATTTAAAATAGAGGAAATAAATAGAGTCTACTCTCCAGGAGTGCTGGAGGTGTCATGATGAAGATGGTACTCTAGTACACATGCTCTGGTCCGCCATACACATCATCATAGAAACTAGAATCACCTCCTCGTGGGCGTATCCCTCCTCCACTCAGACTAGTTCCAGGTCTAACCATAGTCAGAGAAAATATTAAACTTTTGTGTGAAATTTTCTCATAAATTGCTGTGACCAACAAAATCTAATCAGTTTGTCCCTGAGTCCAGCTGAACTTTTGAAATGAAACATCTGAAGAAGTTCCTTCAAGGTGTTACTCAGATTTCAGGACGTACAACTAGAAAACAGTATTTCTGCAGCTCTGACGCCGGCGTGAGGAATAAAAATGAGCAGCCTACATATCCCCTTCTCCCCCACTCTGTTTATTCTGGGTGACCTGAATCCAGGTCCTGCTGACTGGGTCCAGACCGTCCTCATGTTAGGACAGAGGCTCTGCACCAGCGTCGTCTCTGTGGCTGTTTGATAAGGTGGAGGAGAATCACTTGAAACGGGGCCGTACCATTCCTATATATCAGGAGTTTAAAGGCGTTTCCAGCTCAGTTAACGGATACATGAAGTGCATTTGGTTGGAATTATAATAATAATATAATAGATCAACGGAGGACGTGATATCCACTCTACACTATCACTATTACAGCTCTGCCTTCAACACAATCACCTCATCGGAGCCGTCAGTGAAGCTCCGGTCCCAGTCAGAGAAACTGGAGCCTGGACCGTCTGACCAGCAGACCACAGTCGAGCCTCTTCACCTCACTCCTTGAGCATGGGCCGGGCAGAGTCCCCCTTCCACCTCTACCACCTCTTCACCCCTGTGTAAAACTATAAGCTCTTGGGGGATTTACCTGGTCTATGTAGAAGGCCGTCCCTGAGCGGATCTCTCTCCTCTGCTTGAGGTCCGTCTCTGTGGTGTCTCTGGACAGAGCCACGTACTCCACCTCCCGTTTGGTCAACTCCTGCTCAACGACAAGGAAAGACTCGGCTTCACACAGCGTTTCAGGAGTCCTCTCAAAAGTTAAAGGCCGACGTTGTTTCAATATAAAACCAGAGCATTGTACAATCACATTACATGAACTAAATAAACGATGATGATGTAATTCAGGTATCCAGCTGTGAGGGCTGTTAATTCATATGTTCATACACTGACTGCAGAGTTTTCATCATGTAGCTGCTCAGCTAACTTTGTTACATTCACTCATCTCATGCACATTTATGAAAAATGATCATTAAGATCATTTGCCAGAAAAACTTTATGAGTCTAATTAATATTAACACATGGTAAAACTAGAAGAGTCTGTACATGTTCTACACATCTAGAGGAAACATCCATGAGGACAGGAATATAACCAGATTATTGTGTTATGTTATATTATATATTGTGGAAATCATATTCAAGACACACTGTGTCCATGAGCACTGATAAACTATTGAAATCATATAGACGGTCTTAATATAGTTTTCCAAATACTTCACAGTTCTGCCTTGTGTGTGTGTGTGTGTGTGTGTGTGTGTGTGTGTGTGTGTGTGTACTCACAAGGTACTGCATTGCTATGGATCGTCTCAGGGGTCCTGGAGGACCAATGAGAAACACGTCCTGGCCCAAAAGGTCTTTCTGCATGATCCACCGTAGGTGCTGAGCCACTGTCTGCGGCAGCGAGTCTGAAACTAGAAAGAAATAAAGCTGTAGTAACTTCTGCCTCCGCCTTCCTCTCATTCCACACGTCTCTCAGACAGAAAACTACATACTGTGTTTGACAGGAACGAGTTCTGGGTTCCGGGGTGTTTTGAGTTTGTAGGTGATCTCTCCGATCTTCACTGTGTCACCTGCAAAAAGATGGATGAACAAATACATGAGAGTCTGACAGACTGTGCCAGTCAAAGTCAGGACAGTACATTATCAGATTCTACTGATAACTAACACAGGTGACTAATTGACTGCTTGCTGATGAATAGCTCTGGTTTGTGCCTCTCATGTGACAATCATCTTTAGATTTAGCTTTAACTGCTGTTCTGAAGAAGCTTCTGAATCCCTCTATTGTACTTAGCTGCTTCAGTTTCAGGGTCCTGGTAATAAACACGCTGACTCGCCGTCTCACCATCACTAGTTTTATTAGTTTAAACTTTGCTTTTCCTAGTGTGATGAGTCAAAATGTTGCTGTTAGAAAGGCCAACAACCTTTGTTTACTAAGATGCAACAGTTTCTTAACCCAACAAACATGGCAGCCAAACATATACTTGCTCTTTTTGTACAACACAATTTACAATCATTGTAGTTGTATATAACAATATGTAATAATATTAAGTTGTATGAATAAACTTTGTATACTTTCAGTTCTACACTGAGAAAATGATCTTTTAACAAAGTGAAAACGTCTTCAAATCAACAGGAAGTGTTGATAAAAAACAACCTACAAAGTTTATTCCTTCTTTCTTTCATTTACAGTTGTAAATATTAATGATGAGTTTATAACATTTCCCATAAGAGCAGTGGTCAAACAGCCTGATTGCTTTATGATTTATTAACCTTATCAGAAAATAGCACAGACAAACTATATGTTGTTTGAATCAAAGGTAGCTTACCTGTACATTAAGTCTTTAGTGGCAGTAAAGTGGCTTGACATGGTTGAATGTTTTAACCTTTCACCCATTAGCTAAAAAACGTGCTGTTCACATTCTCAGTCCAAAGTGACGTCACATGTTAAATCACACACGTGTCACCTCATTGTGTTCAGCTAGAAATCATCATTTTATCACCTTTCAACCAGTTTCACTGCTGTCCACAAATGAGAGCTAACTATTTATCAAGCTAGCTGTGTTACCACAAGCAGAAAAGTTCTGTTTCCGGTTGAAAATTAGCTTTAAACTTCGCTCTCTTTCTCTGTTATAGCTGGATTGAACCGACTGTAACAGGTGGGTTACCTGAGGACGTGTTGAGAAGTTTGACCTCACGGGTTCTCCACATCCAGCCGTCTCTCCCCAGGACACAGCCCAAGATGTTCCGCATCCTCCTCGCAGCGACTCCCGCCGCGGTGCCGCGACATAAAACCTGACTGTGCATTTTATTTTAATTATTCTATTATTCTAAAACATAATATTATATAAAGTCCAGGAGCTTCTTACACATCTATGTCCTGCCCGGCCTCACTCCCATTTCATAACAACTGTCAGCTCATGCTGTCGGAGAGGGAAGATAATAAAAGAGGGACAACACTCTGGTCCGGAACTAAAGTCTTCCGTAGTGGTTTGTATATAAACGTCCCTTTGGTTCCGACTTAGTTTTTACATTAATAACATCGTTTTGTGACTGTAAATATAAAGCGTTGCTTTGCTAAAGTGAATAAAATAGTAAAATAAAGGTTTTGAATGATATTTGATTTTTTATATGTTTGAATTTTAAGCTGTAACCTTTCTGTGTAAGTGGCTTCAAGACTCAGTCAGTTTAGAAATAATATTGAGACACTATTTAGGTAAAGGACATCATTTTTATGTAACACTTAAAAATGTTACATAACATGCAAGTGTATGTTTGAGTTAGAATAAAATCAACCTAACAAACTCGTAGGTTATATCATGCACCAGAGTAGATGTCTATATTATGATTCATGTTTATATTTTGTATGAATTCAATGGTTCTGTTTTATTATCGTCTCCTTATGACCTCACCCTTCTCTTAATTCATCCATTATACTGTAAATATAATTATGACTCTGATCCAAAACACACATTTCATTATTATTATTATCATTATTATTATTATTATTATTATTATTATTGTTATTATTATTATTATTATTGTTATTATTTCCTGTTCCGGTAGAATAGAATAGAATAGAATAGAATAGAATAGAATTTATTTTCAGTGTTGGTCTTGAACAGATTTAATAAGAATAAATGTTGCTTTAAAAGAACACAATTGCAGTCAAACAGCCTAAAAACAAACAACAAAGATATAATTATCATAATAAATAAATGAATAAATTAATTAATTAATAAATGTGTGTTGGTCAAAGAAAGTGTTTAGTGCCTGAATAAAGTCATTAAAAACTCTATCATCTCATTAAGTGGATAAGTCGATGACGTCATTTGAACTCCACTCGCATTCCCAGTAGACCCACTCACGTGCACGCGCGCACACATATAGCTTCCCTCCTCGGGACAAACCGTTGTGGATCCGCTCTCTCTCTCTCTCTCTCTCTCTCTCTCTCTCTCTCTCTCTCTCTCTCTCTCTCGCACGCGCGCGCGCGCGTTTGAGCGGGTTTGACACTTGTCACGTGGAGCGCTGACGGGCTCGGGCCTGGAAGGAGCCGAGCGGAGGGACACGGAGCGGGGGGGGGGGGGGGGGGGGGGGGCGGTGTGGCGGAGGAGGTGTGGTGGTTGTAGTAGTAGTGGAGGGACGACGAGGCGAATTAAATCCCGTCTTCTCAGCGCGGTGTGAGGGCAGCGAGGCCGGCCGTGAATTCCTCCACCTCTCCCTCATTTCGGTTCTTTTCTCCCCGGAGCGGACACACTCAGGTCCGGGACTATGGAGGACGTCTACCGCTACACCCGCAGCCCTGCCTGGGAGGAACTGGTTAGTAACTGCTCAACACGGGAGACTTTCTTTTTTATCCGCCTCTCATTTCACTTCGAGTCTGTTCAGTTTGCTCCAAGACAGAAACACTTAGAGCTTTTATTATTAATATACAGTGTCTGTGTGTCTGAGGAGTTTGGACTGAAGCTCTGTTAGTTTGGAGGGATTTCCTTTATTCGGACGTGATTTGTATCGTGGGCTAAAACCGTTAAATTGTCACTTTATACCGTGTTAATGTCTTTATAAGAGCTGGTTGTACTGAGAACAACACAAATACTGACGGTGTTACATAAAGAAATGCGATTTCCTCGGATTTAATGACCAACACGCTGTTTATTCTCAGATGAAAAGAGTGACTTCTTCTTATTTTTCTTCTTTTCTTTCCTGTCAATTTCCTTAAAAAAATCCAGGTTCTATTTCTTCCTTCTCGCAGAATGGAAATTAACTTTAATTATTTAAAAATCTAGTCTCACATTTACATCTAGACTAAGATTTACTAATTAAAACTAATTAGGATCTTGTAAAAAAAAAAAATAATAATAATTGTAATATTTTGTTTAAACAAATCCAACACAGTACAGTTTATTCCTTTATACACATATTTATTTAACAGAGTGAAAGAATACTATAATGAGATTAATGAACATTATTGTTGGTTGTAGAATCATTAGCCAAATATGAGCTGATTTTATTGATTCACTGTGACATTAGTTTTAATGTTAACCACCTGCTCCATAGTTTTTAGCACCACTGCAGGTTATTTAAATGAAATGAAGGAGTTTGTGGTGATATTAGCTGCAGTGTTGGTGTGAAGCAGCCGCTAGGGTCTGCCATGCCACGGACATGTCCGCCGGCTGACGGAGTGGATGAGGCGGTCTCTAGCCCGGACTGGCTGTGTAGGCTGGAGCCATAACCGTCAGCCAAGCAGGGGCCGGGGAGAGGAGGTGGGGGGTGGGTTTATACCGCTGTACCGCGACATGTTACATCCCCTATGCGTTTACCAGCCCACACACACTCCAGCAAACACAGCCGCGCTCATCACGGAGACACCGAGACATGACGGCGAGGAGAGACGCGTCTCAGCCGCTCGGCAGCTCTCGCCTCCCGGAGAGGAAGGGAGCGGCGGACCGGGCGAAGGCTAACCCCGACTGGTTTTATCCTTCCCCTCGACAGGAGCCGGAGAAAGGGCCGGCGTCCGCGGCGGGGATCCATGCCCATGTGGTGGGCGCTGTCGCCGGCTCCGGTGCTGCAGACGAGTCCTCCGACTCCGAGGCAGAGCAGGAAGGCCCCCAGAAACTGATCCGGAAAGTGTCCACCTCCGGGCAGATCAGGAGCAAGGTAAGACCCCCCCCCCCCCCCCCCGACTCTTTGTCTGTCTTTTACTTACATGGATGTCTGGATTTGGATTTCACACTGGTGCCTGGGTGGTTTGTTGATAGGAGAGGGGGGGTGGAGGTACATGAACATAAGGCTGGGGTGTCCCTGAGCAAGGCACTGATTGACTTTAGCAGCAGCAGAGCGCTGTGTTTACCTGCTGCTGGGTTCCTATAGATCCTGATGATGTCCAGTGACAGTGATAACGGTCTTTACCTCTTCACCTCTCACACAGTAAGACCCAGGACTCCTACACACTGACTCCATCTTTATTTGCATTCAGAAACAGACATTTTCTGCAACAGAAAACTTGCTAAAACCTGTTGCTTTGATAAGTTTAAGTGTTTATCTTCAAAGTAGTGCAACCTAATCGCAACTCAATTAGAGCTGCAATGATTAGTCGATTAATCGATTAGTTTATGAACAGAAAAGTAATGTGCAGTTATTGTGATCATCAGTTAATAGTTTTTTATTCAGGCAGAAACTCTTCAGTGTCTATGATGTGAAGATTATTTGTAAAACATGCAAATTGAAGCATCTGAGCTCTGAACTATAGTGAATGGTAGCTTATACTATTGCTGATGTTTATAACTTATAAACTAAATTACTGATTTATCTATTAATCAAGAGAATAATTTGCAGATTAACCAATGATGAATTACTCTAAATTCATTAGATCTATTTTATTTATTTTTACAGATTTTGAATTCATCATTTACACATTATTTATTGCAAATATATATATTTTCTTTAAATTAAATTCTAACGCTCCATCACAATAAATCTATAAATCTATTTTGAATTTAAATAAAAACACACAGTCTTTATGTAACTCAACTGTATGACACGATGTAAAGTATATACAGTGTATGTGAGGAAGATTTAAATCAGTTTGTATAAATAATAAATCATGTTTTACATAAATAAAAATGGAGGGTCAAGGACGGGCTGTGTTTGAGGTGCGGGGCGAAGTAAGAGGACGCTGCGTTAATTCTTCCCTCTGACACCTAAGCTCTCTTGGACCACTTATCTCTTACACGGTAAACGAGTGCCATCCTCCCACACCAATGGATCCACTTAATTATTGACTGCTCCACTCCACCCCACCTGCATTATTCAGCATGGGGGGGGGGGTATTTAAAGACTGGGGGCAGAGGGGCGGCTGGTCGTACCTTTCTGATGCTAATTCCTGTCAACCAGTGAAGTGCAGTGCTGCCCAGAGGACAGACCCTGCAGGGCTGCAACAATACATTTTCATTTTTTATGTTTTTAATAAATTCATTAATAGTTTTGTAAAAAAATGTAAAAACAATAATGATAAATGTGCATCAGAAGAAAAACAAGCAAACCGTCACGTGTGAGAGGCTGAAACCAGCAGATGTTTGGTCCTTCATCTCCATGAATAATAAATGATGTATAATGAAAGTTCCAGGTTTACAGCTCCATGATGTGGAGCCAGGTTAAAGGCTGATGTCGTATAAGAGGATGAGTGTAAACACAGACGCAGCTGATGTTGGTTGAAATTTCCTGCAGGACCTTTTTTATTGTAAGTTGATTTTTCCACACTGACTCTGGACTCACCTGTGGCCTCTGGAGTCGGAGCGGGAGATTTAAAAGTCAGGTTGCCGCGAGTCATGACGATGACCAGTCTGACTGCAGACACGTAGGTAAACTGAAGGGATGCTGCCTTCGTCGGCTGGCAGAGAGATCTAATCTGCTCTGTCCAACTCTGCACGATGCTCTGAAACGACTTCATGCTGCTATCACCACGGCATGAAGCACTCGGACTGTAATTGTATCGGTGTGTTTAGCGTGTTGACACTGTGCGAACAAAGGTCTCAGGGTTGTTGTTGTGTGGGTCAGTGGGTTTTTCTCTCCGAGTGTGTGTGTGCATGCTGGGAGTTACTAATGGATCATGCAGGCACTGACTCACTGAGTGTTGTTCCACTGGGTTGTTTGCTCAGCTCTGGACTGTGTGTGTGTGTGTGTGTGTGTGTGTGTGTGTGTGTGTGTGTGTGTGTGTATGTATACTTGCCCATCACATTGTCTATGTCCATCCCTCTCCGTCCACTATCTCTCTGGTTCTTCGGTTGCTACAGGCAACCACATCTTTGGTCCCTTATTGACCGAGGCCGTGGCGATGCTGCGTGTGAGACAGCTGCTTCGGTTGAAGGGGGGCACATATGCCACACAGTTCGTCTCGGCTGTGAACTTCTCAGACACGAGCGCTCTCTGTCTCCACTTGGAGAAAATCTAGAGGAACACGTCAGTGGATCAAAGCAGACGAGGAGAGAGGAGGAAATGCCAGCGAGTTTACAGAAATGTCCGAATGAACCACTCATTTATCACAGAGGAGGAGAGATGACATGTTGCTCATCATGAAACTGGGAAACAGAATTAAACAAGCTGTTTTATGAATTTGTAGCTTGTGTAACAAAACCTGATAAAACTCTTTAACGATCTTATTTACAGAAAGATTTAGACAGAAGTGAAGTGGAGCTCTGACTCTTCCTCTCACGGCTACAGAAGACAGTGCGACTAACATCAGCTAACTTTTCTCTTTGTCTGCCTGACGTCCACTATTGTTGACGTCCAATTATAAACCCATCATGGCAAATCAACATATTGACGGCTGTGAGTAGTTGTTGTTTTTATTGAATGAGCGGCTGAAGCAGAGATGAGACCCTGAGGTCTCTCCTGTCAGCCTGAGAGTAATGGAGGGAACCTGATACGCCATCATACAGTATGCGCATCAAGTGGTGAATACAGCAACTCGTACTGTTGCAATCAATCAATCAATCAAATTCATTAGTACAGCATTTTCATACAGGTTTGTGCAGCTCAAAGAGCTTCACAGACTGATGAGATAAAAAGAAAAGGACAAATCAAGTCAGAAAGCTGACGATGAGATACAGATTTAAAAAATAAAAGTATTAATGATAGAATAAGATACAATAATAAAAGAATAGATAAAATAAAGTGATTGAAATGTATGAAATATTTAATGAAAAGCCAGGCTGAAGTGGTATGTTTCGAGTTTACAGTAAAAATGTGTATTTCATCCATTAAACTACTAATAACAAAGAGCACAAAGATATCTCTCAGAATCAGGACGAGGAAACATGTTGCTACAGTCTTTTTCTCGCCTGTTATCTCCACTCTCAGCCCCCTCGTTGTCTTTTCAGGGTGTGCTGTTGCAGCTTATAAACTTGTGACTAATACTGTAGCTGTGTGATTGAAAGCAGAGCTAATGGCATGTTGGATCCTGCTGCTGCTGCTGCTGCTGCACGGACGACGACACTGGGACAGCACTGCGAGTCTGACACCGGACGATCCAGATCAGATAGGTGTGGAGTTAGTCAGAGCTGAGGATGAGACGCTGTAGAGAATACTCATCTTCGCTTCATGTCTCCCACGAAGAGGCGACGCACTGTGACTTACATTTATGGGAAGTAAGGCTGACTCCTCTGGATAAATACTCTTGGAATCAGGTGTGGATTGAGTTTTTTGGTGGTTATGCACTTGCTGATTTAATTTACCTTTCTCTTTTTATTGTATTTCCATATGGGAGACGCTCAGAGAAGGAGAAACGAGCCTTCCTCAAAGTGTTGTGGGTTTTGCCCACTCAGATGTCTTGTACTTCCTGTTGAGAAAGCGTGGGCAAACACTCCTCTGGAGGATTGTAACTGAGACTGTACTTAAACAGGAAATTTGCCACTTGCTTTTTGCATTTGAAAAGTTGTTTTTCATGTTGGGGGACGTGATGAGGAGAGGCTGTAAAAGAACACGAGTCTGTGAATAAGAGAAAGTCGACTTGTAGAAGTCGCAGCGGTCGGTTTCTCTCTGGCAGGAATCGTAGCTGCAGCGTAGAAACAATGTAAAGTCGAGTCCTCGCCTGTCCAGAGCTGTAGCTGAAGCTAATTGAGGTAATTGTGTGTAAATTGCCGGCCTCAACAACATCACTTAACATGGCCCTGCACCCACTTGACACATGTATAACTACCCATATGTGGTCCGGTTGCACAATGGAGATCACAGACAGAGGAATTACCCCTTCCCAACTGCTGGATTGTAATTTTCCCATCACCGTGGGGAAATTTTAGCATGTGGTGGGAGTCTGAGGAGGAAGGGTGCAGAGTTACAATTACACCCAACAGAGAGGACAATATGCCAGCAGGAGAGTGGTGGAGGTGGAGATTCAGCACTGGTCTCTAAAAGGACTGGATTGTTCTGGCTCCACAGACGCTCCAGTCTTACTCAGGAATGACGAAGGAGTTGCTGATGGAGGTGTAACTGCGTGGAATGATTCCTGAGACAGTGGGCTTCTCTCAGCATCCGCTCAACACTGTGGACACAGACGTAAGCAGTCTGTATGGAGCAGTTTGTCTCATCACTCATGAGGTGAAGTTGTCAGACGGGGGATGGGTTTTTCTCGTGGCTAGCTACTGTACTGTAAATGTATGTAAGTCTTTGTATGTGCAGCAGGTACAAGGACGTGTATGTGTATATGTGTGAAGAGGAAGTTGCAATAATGGAGGTAACAGGCAACAGAGAGGTCTGGTTCCTCCACCACAGGCTGGTTGTCCTCCTATAGTCAGTGTCTTTAAAGCTGCTCCAGTGTAAAGGTCTGTGTCCATGTATAGTGTGATTATAGATTATAGATCAGCTCTAGCTTCTATATTAATACTGTGAAAGTATCAAAGCCTCAGTCCACAGAGAAATGCACACAGCCTGTATTCAGAAACTGAGCCTTAAAACCAGCCGTCAGGACTTCTGGAACTTTGTGATGTCACAACAAAGCAGTCACCAAGCC
>NW_019525488.1:231632-232604 GCF_002814215.2 Seriola lalandi dorsalis | reverse complement strand
GGATCACTCAGAAAACAGTCAGCCAATCAGAAGAGAGGCTCAGAGCCTCCTCTCTTCTGATTGGCTCACCGACCTGTTGTTACTAGAGCTCCAGAGAGAAGCCTGAGAGAGGAGATGTAAAACTACACTGAGATGGTTTTTATATCTTCTGATGGATCAACACTTCAAATAAAACTAATAAAACTAGGAGCTAATAATATTCATGAGCTGTGACGATTAGTTGATTAATCACAGTCGATTCACAGAAAAAATAATTTGAATCTTTTCTGATAATTGATTCTTTTTTTTCACTGTAGTCTGAATATCTTTGGGTTGTTAATACGATAACTACAGTTTTACTAATATGAGGAATATAAAATCACTGATATTTAAATGATAAAGAATCTGGATGTATGTGATGGAGTCCAAAACTCACAATCCTAATATTTAGGACAAAGTTAGGAGCCCTGTTATTTAAAATAAATCTTTAACCTTTGCTCTTTGCAGTAAAAGAGTTATAAAACAATTAAACTAACCAGAGCAGGAGGTGGAGAGTGGAGCATTTTTATCAGATTAATTAGATAGAAACCTGGGAGAGGCGCTGCAGAGATTCAGGTAAGAGACAGAGGCTGAACCGTTAGTGTGGAGGAGTCTGCAGTCCTGCAGTTAGCTGCAGCTTCAGTTCATACTCGCTCCGCTTCTGGCTGAACTGACTGTTTGACTGACTGTTTCTCTGGGTATCGTCAAAGACAGGACCCAGGTCTGCTCACAGCTGCTGGACTCATTCTGGATCTCCTGTGCCTTTGTCCATTGTATCAGCGTGTGTGTGTGTGTGTGTGTGTGTGTGTGTGTGTGTGTGTGTGTGTGTGTGTGTGTGTGTGTGTGTGTGTGTGTGGTGTGTGTGTGTGTGTGTGTGTGTGTGTGTCCTGTATTCTGCTGCAGTGTTTTCTGTGTTTAAGTTGACACAGCTGGTGGGCAGGATGTCAGCTTCAG
>NW_019525488.1:216740-231043 GCF_002814215.2 Seriola lalandi dorsalis | reverse complement strand
GGACCCAGGTCTGCTCACAGCTGCTGGACTCATTCTGGATCTCCTGTGCCTTTGTCCATTGTATCAGCGTGTGTGTGTGTGTGTGTGTGTGTGTGTGTGTGTGTGTCTCTCCCTGGCAGTGACCAGGCTGTGTGTGTGTGTGTGTGTGTGTGTGTGTGTGTGTGTGTGTGTGTGTGTGTGTGTGTGTGTGTGTGGGTGTACGTGGTGCTCAGGTTACTCATTCCTACTCTGGCACAGGACTCGCTCTGTGTCTCACAGTTTAGCAGAAGAGAGGAGCAGCAGCGAAGCACAGAGGCGAAGCACGGCGACTATTTATAGATCACTTCTGGCCTACTTGGCAACAGGAAGGAGATGAAGACAAGGAAAGGAACTATGGAGGCCAAGGAGGGACAAAATAGAAAATAGAACATCCAACTAGAGCAAAGTCACTTCTGCTCTTCTGGCTGGTCAGAAAAAGACAAACTAAAGTTCCACTTTTGTTGAGAGTCTGAAAGTTTGTCTTCAGACTAAGACTCTGGGTAATGAATGTTTCTCCACCTCAAGGTGCAGCAGCTCTCATCAGTGCTGGGATTGATTAATCTGCAGGTTGTTTTCTTCATTAATCGATTAATCGTTTCATCTGTAAAACATTGTTGGGAACTCCTCCCTGACACTGGATCCAGATGTTGAAACGTTCCTCTGAGACTCTGCTCCGTGTCAACATGATGCATCATTTCTCCTGTTGGGTCTCAGGAAGTGGAACCTGTCTGTAGGTCGGACTCTGCCAATCACAGGTGTACAGAGTGGCCTCTGACCTCTGACCTCTCTAGTCAACACAGAGCTGTTGCTCACTGGATGCTTTTTGTTGTTGCTCCATTCTGAGTAAAAACTCGAGAGACTGATGTGAGTGGAAATTTGCAGAAACACTGAGACCAGCGTCTGACGGCAGCGACCACGTCACGCTCAGAGTCACATTTTCCCTCGTTCTGATGCTTGATGTGAAGTTAAAGCTCCATATTTTCTTCTGTTTTATTTGAGTGTTGATCCATAAGAAGATATATTTGTGGCTTTAAGAACCAAAATCATGTCAGTGTGGTTTTATTTTCTGAGTGATCCAATAAAGATATAGCAGATGGAGCAGGTTTGGATGGTGGGTCCAGGTGGGCGGGGCTTGGGGATTGTTTTTTTTTTTTTAAATGTACAGTAATTCAGGTAATACAACAGCACATAAAAGCAGAATTTAACTTCAGTACAACAGGTGAACATAAGAGGAATAAAAACATGAAAAGATAAATTCCTTTTTAAAAGAAAAAAAAAGTCAGAGGTAACAGAGAAAAAGTTTTTCATAATTTTCCAAAAGCTTCTCAGTGTTTTTGTTGTTTAATGAACCGAGTGATTTGAGTGGAGAATTCAGTTCCAGGAGAAAAGAAGAATTTGTTGATTTGGCAGATTTCTGTTTGTGGATGAAGAATTTTACACTTAAAATGATGAAGTTCAGCAGATATTCAAGAGCGCCATCATTTGGACTATCACAGAAACAGATGATGTTTAAAGTTGAAGGAGGAGAAAGAGTTGGCTTAGAATTAGTTAGATCTCTCCGTCTCCATTGTGACATCACAAAGTTCCAGAAGTCCTGACGGCTGGTTTTAAGGCTCAGTTTCTGAATACAGGCTGTGTGCATTTCTCTGTGGACTGAGGCTTTGATACTTTCACAGTATTAATATAGAAGCTAGAGCTGATCTATAATCACACTACACATGGACACAGACCTTTACACTGGAGGAGCTTTAAGTGAAGCTCCTGACCTGGATCTGCAGGAAGTTATGCTTTGCACTGCTGCTACGTGATTGGCTGATTGGACTGTGTGAGTGAGAAGGTGTTCCTAATAAAGTGCTCAGTGAGTGTGTGTGTTTGGTCGTGTCAACACTAGTGCAGCTCACAGTTAGCAGCCCTGTGTGTTTGTCTCGGTCAGTCATGAGATGCTCATTAAGCCTCTCAGTCGACCTCCCCACTTCTGGTTGGATTAACTGTCCAATCAGCTGATTGTACGGCCCGCAACATGTGTGCACGCCCACGTGAGTGTGCATGTGTTTGCATGTCAGCGGTGGTGCCTTCAGTTTCTTCAGAACATCAGCTCAGTTCAGCTCTGAATGAGGAGATGACTTCATCCACCGCCGCCGTCTCAGTCCCACTGTGATTGCAGTTGCAGG
Source organism: Seriola lalandi dorsalis (assembly GCF_002814215.2). NCBI lineage: Eukaryota > Metazoa > Chordata > Actinopteri > Carangiformes > Carangidae > Seriola > Seriola lalandi. The sequence continues at coordinate 228,854 of NW_019525488.1, read as the reverse complement.
CGAAGCAGCTGAGGCCTTATAGGGAAGTCGGCATTGAGGTATTTCACCTTAATCCGTGGCAGGAATGTGGTCGTCAGGCCGTACCTACGGAAAGGGAAGCAGGGAATTAACGTAGGTAGACAGCTGCTTGAGAAAACTCACAATGTGCCCACTTCCTGTTTGTTTGTTTTTTTACCACTCAGTCACCGTGTCCGTGACCACGAAGACTGGGACTGAAGTGAAGCTGACCTCGTCCTTGAGGAAGGGCCCCCTCAGATTCTGTCAAGGACCGTCTGTCGTCTCCACTTCTTTTCACTTTGTCACATCAAGTTACAGACCACAGGAAGCTTTTTAAAGGCTCCGAAAAAGTCTTGTTCAGTCTGAAGCCTGCCTTACCAACGAGGGGCGTCGACTTGGAAACGTGTGTCTCTGTACTAAGCAGGAAGGATCTAATGAGAGATGCATCATGGGAAGTGCAGGATCCAGTGCAAGGATCCACTCGGCTTCTGCTGCTTTGGTTTTGAATTCTCAAACTTGATGAAAATGCAACAACATCAGTGTGGTGCTCGTCTTAACGATCACGTCACCTTAATTACAAACCACATTTTCTCACGTAGCCTCAGCGGTATTTAGCCGTGCAGCTACTTTCTCCTAGAGAGAAAAACTAACGCAGCGGAACTACTTTCCTTTCAAATATCCCCTTTTCATGATCGATCAGTCCGTAGAGTATCGTCTCCCCGGAGCTCAAACTGCCGTCTTCATGTCCCTTCATCCAGAGATACTCACTGTGCTGTGATGTAGGATGACGAAAAGGAACAAAACACCTTACGTTTTTCTACTTAATGACACTTGAGGATTCATTTCCCCTTAGCTGAGGGTGTTGCACAGAATCTCTTAAAAGATGTTCTTGGTTAAGGATAAAAGTGAAGTAATTTACAGCAGTGAAAGAGATTTTACAGCAGTTTCCATGGAGACTGTTGGTTTGCTGCCATCAGCACCTGTGATACCGTGAACTACGGTCGCTAAGGGCTTTTGGAGGAAACATTAAAGAGAAGACTTAAGGTGTTTTGTGCAGCTGTTTTTATTCTAAGGAAACCTTAACTCAGACTTTAAGGGAAATCTTAACTTAAGGTGTTTTGTGCAGCTGGCCCTTCATCCTCATGTTTGAGAAGCCGGAACCAGAAAACTCTTGTTTGTGTGTTTTTGCTTGATACACGACTGAAACTTATTGTTCGATCATCATTATATTTCATTTTCTGTCCATCAACTCATCAATTAATTGGCAGCTGGTGTCAGTTGTATACAGACACTGTTTCTGGAATATCGTTGCTGTTGTTGTGACTGGAGTTGTTCAGTGTTCTGGTGCCACAGTGTGATGGTAACATTCACCTGTGTTGTACTGACACAAGTGAAGGTTCATTAGTTTGTTAAGAAAATATGTGTTTGTAGTTTGGGTGAACTGTCCCTTTAAGAATCACTCGTTCAGTGAAGCAGCAACAGTCAAACAACAAATTCATCTCTTTTCATGACTTGTAATAATCTGTGTGTGTGTGTGTGTGTGTGTGTGTGTGTGTGTGTCCTGTATTCTGCTGCAGTGTTTTCTGTGTTTAAGTTGACACAGCTGGTGGGCAGGATGTCAGCTTCAGGCCTCTGTGTCTGTTTGTAATTCTCCCCTTGGAGAGCAGCCTTCCTTTGCTATAAATAGCCTCAACGTGTGTGTGTGTGTGTGTGTGTGTGTGTGTGTGTGTGTGTGTGTGTGTGTGTGTGTGTGTGTGTGTGTGCCCCACCTCTCCTCTTGTGTGCCCAGAGAGATTGATGTTCCCCCCCACACAGCATTTCCATCTGTGTGTGTGTGTGTGTGTGTTTTATCTTTTCCATGTCCACTGTTCCATGTCTCGCTGTATTTGCTCTGTATGTCCAGTGTGTGTGTGTGTGTGTGTGTGTGTGTGTGTGTGTGTGTGTGTGTGTGTGTGTGTGTGTGTACACAAGATGATGGTGGTCTTAATGGCGATGAGTGTGTTGCACATGGAGCGATGTTTGGACTCGGTGTGACACACACACACACACAGGTTGTATCAGAGACAGGAAGTCCTCGTCTTCCCATCATTCTTTAAGCTTATTTAAGCTCCTCCTCCTCACACTGTCTTGCTTGTTTGTGATTCGTCCTCTGAGTCTGTGGGATGCCATCCTTTCTTTTTTCTTTCTTTCTCTCTCTCCTTCTACATCCATCACTCTTTCTCTCTGAGGACGAGGTTGAGTGTGAGTGATGTGTGTTTACAGCTCTGTAGAGTGTGTGTGTGTGTAATGGCTTCCCTTTCTTCTTCACTTATTGGCCTATTCCTTGTCTCCCATGCATAAAATTGTTGCCCAGATTCACACACACACAAACAGTACACACTTTTTTTTATCTCAACAGTTTCCTGTAGATAAATACAAGATGGTGCCAGATGTGTGTGTGTGTGTGTGTGTGTGTGTGTGTGTGTGTGTGTGTGTTTGATTGAAGCATTGTGTAAATTTCTGATGGAACTGTTCTCTGATAAGACGCCTCATAAAACTATTATTCATCACGGTCATTGTGTTTTCTCTTAAGGAAATCTTAACTCAGACTTTAAGGGAAATATTAACTTAAGGTGTTTTGTGTGACTCAGACTTTATCTCGAGCTTTGTGTAATTTTTCTGATGGACCCTTTCTCTGATATGACACCTGACAAATCTGTGATTCATCATGTTTATTGCTTCCTTGCAGACGAGTATAAAGGAGGGACTGCTGCTGAAACAGACCAGCTCCTTCCAGAGGTGGAAGAAGCGCTACTTCAAGCTGAGAGGCCGAACTCTCTACTACGCCAAAGATGCCAAGGTAGGCTCACCTCACCTGAGCTCAGGTGAGCAGGTTTGCTGCTCTCAGGTCTCCTGCTGTCAGTGTTGATGTGTAATCTCTTTTCTCTGATCCCACGATTCACTTGTTTTAGTGTCTGGAGTCAAAACTTTAAAAGGTTCAGAGACGAGGAAGAGGTTTACATGTACTCTGAGCCTGCAGCCAGTTAGCTTAGCTTAGCATTAAGACTGGAAATGGGGGGAAACTATGCTAAGCTAAGCTAATGAGCTGCAGCTTAATATTTCCTCGTATTAAATATGATCCATCTTCTGCACAGTAACTTCCTCTTACACTGATACTGATCGTTTCCTGGTCACATTCTTTATTTCCCTTCCCTAATCACATTAATTGATCGGTACCACTTCACAATAATTATTAACCATCATCTTAACTAGGGATGCCGCGATCACGTTTTTTGCCGCCGATGCGGACCATCAATGAGTGACATCAATACCGATCATGATTGTCATGATTGCAGATGTTGTACGTTCAGACATGTTGTTCTGACACCAGAACCACAGCTGATCGGTTTGAAGGTGATCGGTGACTAGAAGCATCAATCAGTCCCTCCAGAAAATCGAAATAATTAAAGCAGATTCAACCAATCCCTGTGAATTCGGAGCAACCTTTGACCAATCGTCATAGTTTCCCGTCAGTTGAACCAGTCACAGCGGTCCCTGCACAGAACGTCACCAAACTCACTTCCTTGTTTGTGGTGTTGAAACACGTTGTGACGCTGCAGACATGAACGTGTCACGTTCACCAACAGACATCACTGTTAAAGACGTGAAGACGTTCACAGATGTTTTACATGAAAGGGTTAAATAGTTCTGCAGCGCTGCATCATCAGGAACTACAGGTGTAGAGCTGCTGGAGCCTCCGCAGCGACGCTCCACTACGTTTATTCTCCAGAGGAAATTAAATATCTGCAGTCATTGTAAGAGCTGGAAGATCCGATCAATGAGAGTCTGTCATGGAGAGAGCTGATAAAAACACATGGTCAGGGTATTGATTGATTTCCAAACATCAATCACATATCAAGTAACACTCAAGAAAATATTCCACCTTAAAAGATGGCGGCAGCTGCCGGAAGCTGCTGGATTTACTCTCACTGGTACAAGTTGCCTTTGATTTTTAATGAATTATTGTTATTATATGATTATTATTTTAATAAAGTTAGCTCCAATTTTTGCAATTTTTATTTCACTTTTGTTGCAAAAAAAACATTTAAAAACATTTAAAAACATTTAAAAACAAAAGAACTTTCATCGCAATTCTAAGAAAAGCTGCTGAGAAATCAGATATTGTAGCTGCAACTATCCTGAAAGAAAGCTGTGAACTCCTGGAGGGACTGATTGATTCTCATCTACTGATCACGTGTTTCTAATGAAATCGGCCGATCGATCGGTGCATCCCTGATCACATTGTTTTACTTTCACTAAATCTTTGCTCTTAACTTCTGAACTCTCTCTCCCCTTTGCCTCTGATCTGACCTCCCTGGTCTGGAACATGTGTGTGTGTTGTTGCCTGTGTGTGTGTGTGTGTGTGTGTGTGTGTGTGTGTGCGTGTGCGTGTGCGTGTGCGTGCGTGTGCGTGTGCGCACTAGTCCGGCAGTGCTCTGGCACGCTGGCAGGAACGGGCGCTGCGCAGGGTGTCCAGGAGTCACGTGTGCTGGCGGGTTCTGTCCGTGTGCTGGACGGGCGCACGCCGCTCCCCCCCCCCTCTGGGCGCCAGCGGATCTGAGGAAGGCCTAGTGAGAATCCGGGTCAGCACAGCACTGCCAGGGGCCGCGGGCCAAACCAGAACCACAGCTTTAACCCATCACCTGTCTCACCTGTAGACCACAGGGCTGCGTTCATGTCACATGGGGACGGGTTGGGACAGCGTCGTGTATTTTACAGACTGATTTAAAGATGGCGTCCGACCTTTAAAGACCATGTGACCTGAACGCTCTGTGTATATCGTGGATATAAGTTTGTCACTGGACGACCATGCAGGGAGATGAACAGGTGACAGAAACACTTCCTGGTTGATTTGGTCTTGTCTCTGTGAACGCTCTCCGTCATGGTCACACAGTGACTTTAGTCTGTAGATAAGTTCCTGTTCTCCTACGTGTCCATCAACTCTGCTGTCGCCACGGTAACCTGGCTGGCTGTGCTGCCTGAACAAGCCTGACCTCCTCATTGATCCACCAGGAAGGCTGCATCTCAGCTCCTCTCCTCTCTCCTTGTTTCCTCATCTCCTCCCCTCCTCTCTCCTTGTTTCCTCATCTCCTCCCCTCCTCTCTCCTTGTTTCCTCATCTCAGCTCCTCTCCTCTCTCCTTGTTTCCTCATCTCCTCCTCTCCTTGTTTCCTCATCTCTTCCCCTCCTCTCTCCTTGTTTCCTCATCTCAGCTCCTCTCCTCTCTCCTTGTTTCCTCATCTCCTCCCCTCCTCTCTCCTTGTTTCCTCATCTCCTCCTCTCCTCTCTCCTTGTTTCCTCATCTCCTCCTCTCCTCCTCTCCTTGTTTCCTCATCTCCTCCCCTCCTCTCTCCTTGTTTCCTCATCTCAGCTCCTCTCCTCTCTCCTTGTTTCCTCATCTCCTCCTCTCCTCCTCTCCTTGTTTCCTCATCTCCTCCTCTCCTCTCTCCTTGTTTCCTCATCTCCTCCCCTCCTCTCTCCTTGTTTCCTCATCTCAGCTCCTCTCCTCTCTCCTTGTTTCCTCATCTCCTCCTCTCCTCCTCTCCTTGTTTCCTCATCTCCTCCTCTCCTCTCTCCTTGTTTCCTCATCTCCTCCTCTCCTTGTCTCCTCTCCCTCCTGATTGTACATAAGTCAGTAAAACAACATAAGATAAAGTGACAGCTAGGAAAGAAGGAGGCAGGAAAGGAGGCTCGTTGAGGTCGCTGAGATGCAGCCGCTGAGATCTATGGGTAACAGAGTCTGGACGCTCGTCTCTGTCCACCATCCACTGTCCTCCATTACAGCTTCCCTCAAGAAGGCTGTGTGTGTGTGTGTGTGTGTGTGTGTGTGTGTGTGTGTGTGTGTGTGTGTGTGTGTGTGTGTGGTAGAGAGAGACAGAGAGAGAGAGAGAGATTGTGTCAATAGAACTGAAAGTAATCACACACATGCAGCACACACACGTGATGCAGTGGTATAGCAGCCAAGAGCGCTGGGGTGGGGGGGTCATGTTTGTGTTGGCATGCCATTCATTCTTACACACACACACACACACACACACACACACACACACACACACACACACACACACACACACACACACACAGAGTAAGCGTTGGCTGGTGTCCCTCTACAGCCATGCCTGGAGAGAGTGTCGTTAACTGGGCATTCCCTCCGACAGCTGCAGCAGCTCGCACACACACACACACACACACACACACACACACACACACACACACACACACACACTCGGAGGGCATTCCTTTGACAGCATCAGTGTTTGGCCTGTGGCTCAGTGGAGCTCAGCTGTGTGTGTGACGCGTCGTGTTGCCGTCTACAGACTCTCCTCTGTCTGACACACAGAAACCAACGGAGCTCATTCACATCCACTGTCACGTCCTTCATCAAGGCAAAACCCTGGGGGGGGGGGGCAGTGTAGGTGCAGAGTCGTGTCCACTGTAATACACGTCAAATATTCATTGCTTTTCAGCCAATGAAAATGCACTTTGAAAAAAACTGACTTCTGCCCAGTAACTGAAAAAGTATTATATTCTGTGTTATTTTCAATATAAGAAAAATGCAGGATTGTATCAACATTTAAAGTCCATCCCAGCGGACAATCAATCAAACTGCTAAAAGGTCAATTTGTGAAAATCAAAGTGAAAGAATAAAAACTATTTCTCAAACTTCTTTAATTAAATGTCAGAGAGCAGCAGAAGTGAAGAAAGTGGAGAGACGGAGAGAGCGCCTGTTTTCTGTCTGACAACCATCATTTAATTAAAAAAATAAATAATAATAATAATAATGATAATAATTTTAGTAGTTCTATCATTTTAATTTGAACATTTGATCTGATGTTTTCTTTTATTTATCAGGCTGCAAATAAACAACAACAATAAATCTGACTTTGATTTTATTTACAGTCACTAAATTAAAGATTTTTATTTCTCACTAATAAAATGACTTTAAAAAAAGGAAACTGTTTTTGTTCTTGGAGAAAACACGTCCTGTTCAGAGATAATATAATTTCTGATTGGTTACATGGGAACAGTCACTGGTGAAAACTTAATTTTACACTTTCTCTTAAGTTGGTACTTTACTTCTTTAGTGTCATTATTAGTAGTTTTATTAATTTATTTACTCAGTTAGATCCCCATTAACCACTGTGTTGTAACAATGGCTTCTCTTCCTTCCTGGGGTCGCATTCATTTCATAAACAATCCCTCAGTGACAACAGATACTAGTGGTACAAGATATTAGTAGTTAAATATGGGCCCAAGTCCAGAATAACATGAACAGGAGGCTGATGATAGAATTATCATTTTATTTATTTTACAATAGTGGACATATGCAGTGTGAAAAATAAGAGTATATTTAACACTAGATGGTTAAAAGGACCCAATGATTGTCGTGAACATGATGAAAATATATTAAGATCATTAAGAGACGTAGATGAGGAAGAAAAATCTGTTTTAACGTAAGAAAATGAGAAGAATCAGGATTAATGACAGAGGTTTTCCCTCGTCCCCGTCATTAAAAATAACCCTCCACCATGTGGTCGGTCGAGTGGTAGATTTGTTTCACCACCACATGAAGCCGACCGTGACAAGTGTGGGTCAGAACCTCAGCACAAGCTGAGAGGAATAAACATCTGCTGTTTCCCTTCGTCCTGCTGAAGCTGCAGTTCCACGAGCGTCCACCGACCTCGCCCACTCCGACTCACAGCCAGTCATCACCATGACAACACAGACGCATCATGAAACAACCAGACCCTCGACACAGACGTGTAAAAGGCCCCCACCTGTCCTACAGAAGAGCCAGACCCCCGACCTTAAAGAGACGAAAACAATGTGATGTTTTTGGTCGTTTTGGGTCTCTGTTGTAGTAGTTTTTGTTGCTTTGTGGTAGTTTTTGTCTCTTTGGTAGTTTTGCGTCTCTTTGTGGTAGTTTTTGTCTCTTTGTGGTAGTTTTGCGTCTCTTTGTAGTAGTTTTTGTTGCTTTGTGGTAGTTTTTGTTTTATCTCTTTATAGTCATGTTACTTCTCTTTGCGGTAGTTTTTGTCTCTTTGTGGTAGTTTTTGTCTCTTTGTGGTAGTTTTGCGTCTCTTTGTAGTAGTTTTTGTCTCTTTGTGGTAGTTTTTGTCTCTTTGTGGTAGTTTTGCGTCTCTTTGTGGTAGTTTTTGTCTCTTTGTGGTAGTTTTGCATCTCTTTGTGGTAGTTTTTGTCTCTTTGTGGTAGTTTTGCGTCTCTTTGTGGTAGTTTTTGTCTCTTTGTGGTAGTTTTGCATCTCTTTGTGGTAGTTTTTGTTGCTTTGTGGTAGTTTTTGTCTCTTTGTGGTAGTTTTGCGTCTCTTTGTGGTAGTTTTTGTCTCTTTGTGGTAGTTTTGTGTCTCTTTGTGGTAGTTTTTGTCTCTTTGTGGTAGTTTTGCGTCTCTTTGTGGTAGTTTTTGTTGCTTTGTGGTAGTTTTTGTCTCTTTGTGGTAGTTTTGCGTCTCTTTGTAGTAGTTTTTGTCGCTTTGTGGTAGTTTTTGTCGCTTTGTGGTAGTTTTTGTCTCTTTGTGGTAGTTTTTGTTTCTTTGTGGTAGTTTTGCGTCTCTTTGTGGTAGTTTTTGTCTCTTTGTGGTAGTTTTGCGTCTCTTTGTGGTAGTTTTGCGTCTCTTTGTGGTAGTTTTTGTTGCTTTGTAGTAGTTTTGCGTCTCTTTGTGGTAGTTTTTGTCTCTTTGTGGTAGTTTTGCGTCTCTTTGTGGTAGTTTTGCGTCTCTTTGTGGTAGTTTTTGTTGCTTTGTAGTAGTTTTGCGTCTCTTTGTGGTAGTTTTTGTCTCTTTGTGGTAGTTTTTGTTGCTTTGTGGTAGTTTTTGTCTCTTTGTGGTAGTTTTTGTTGCTTTGTGGTAGTTTTTGTCTCTTTGTGGTAGTTTTTGTTGCTTTGTGGTAGTTTTTGTCTCTTTGTGGTAGTTTTTGTCGCTTTGTGGTAGTTTTGCGTCTCTTTGTGGTAGTTTTTGTTGCTTTGTGGTAGTTTTTGTGGTAGTTTTTGTCTCTTTGTGGTAGTTTTTGTCTCTTTGCAGTTGCTTATCTGACCTTCCAACAGCAGCAGTAACAGTGGCTCCACTCAGAGGCCCGGCTCTCCTCAGCCGTTGGGCCTGTGCCCAGTCGACCCGCTCAGTGATCCATCATGCTTGAGAAACATTTAGACAAAGTCCTGCTTGTTATCTGAAGCTTGTAGCTCCTCATCACCGACCAAAAATAGATGTAACAGCAGAACACAAGTGTGTGGTGTGTTTTTAAATTGAAAAGATCATTTCCAGTATCAGACATGTCTTTCATGACGCCTGCAGCAGCTTCCATTTTACACTGAGAGGTGTCACCTGTTCATTTTAGGTCTTTGCTTTGCTGTGGCCATAACGACATCTCTCTCACAGCCAATCACCGTCCTCCTCATGCTGTAGAATACGACAGAAGCAGAAAGTCAAGATGTTGAGAAACTTGTGCAAAGACTAATTCTGTGGTTGTCTTCTGTTCTTTACTCTTCAGTCCCTTATCTTTGACGAGGTGGATCTGTCAGACGCCAGCGTGGCAGAGTCCAGCACAAAGAATGTCAACAACAGCTTCACAGTGAGTGCATCTCTCACACACACACACACACACACACACACACACACACACACACACACACACACACACACACACACACAGGTGAGATCACAGGCAGAGGCATGTATCAGACAGAGAGTGTGTCACTAACACAGTGTGGGTTATGATTGGATGAATGTCATGGGGCCGTATTTGAACCAATAGAAATGGCATTAAGGCTCCAACTAATGATTATTTTTATTATCTGTAAATCTAATTGTTTTGTAAATTCATTTTTAATCTCATTTTGTCCATTAAATGTCAAAAAAAGTCAAAGGAAAGTCTAAAACTCACTCAGTGAGTTTGCTATTGCACAAGAGAAGCAGTAACCGATGAAACAGATAGTTACTCATTAATTTTCTGTCGATAGATTAATTGATTAATTGTTTCAGCTCGTTCAGACTGGATTTATTTCTCTGGGGAACGTGACGTTATCTCGAAAGGACTTTCCACAGATTTAAAGCAGCTGTTGTCTGTTCTTTTTCTTGTTTTTTTAATGATAACAGTCGATTATTACGATGTGATAACGATGTGACGTCGGAGCCAGGAGCTTTTTTCTTTTCTTTGTAGCTACTGTCACTTTGCTGCTGTAACTAATAAAGGATTATCTTATCTTATCTTATCTTATCCTGAAGTTAGCATGCTAACCAGCTAGCCCCGGCCCGGTCAGCCCTTCTTTAGTGACTCGGTATCGGGAAATGACGAGAGGTAGCTGCTCAGGGGGCGTGTTATAACCTCTTGTCTTGTAAACACAACAATGGCTGAAGCTCTTGCCAAGCCTGGTGAACAGCTGTTAATGCTAACGTTAGCCATGTAGCAACAGCAGAACGTACGTATAGACACAACAGTGGAGAGTTTGTCTTTGTTTGAGTGTCTGTCCTGGTCAGAACTTTACCTCTGACTGACAGAGACTCCAAACAGGATTTAAGTCTTTAAAGTTTTCTGAAACGTCACCGTCGTCTCATTGAGTCTTTAACTGTTCAAACTGAACGCTGGTGTCTAACGAGATCTAGATTGCACTCCGTCACAGTGGATGCATCAGCTGGAGATCCAGCTGGGTTTACAAGGAAACAGGATTTGCCTTTAAAGGATAATGATTCACTCGACACATTGTACACCTGAAAATGTCAGCGGTTATATTTAGCTGATGTTTTAATATACGTTTCCCAGAATTGCTCCTCATGCATTTGTCAGACGCCGCTCGTCCAGCGGGAGAAAACAAGCTGTGAATGGATGTTCGTTCAGGAAAAGAACCAGCTGCTGTGTGTGTGTGTGTGTGTGTGTGTGTGTGAATGAACATGAGTATTAGGAGTAACGAGGATGAAAACAGACAGTGAAAGAGCTTGTGGTGCCCCGTCCTTTCTATAAATGTCTCTCCTCTCCGCGAGTGTTGCTATAATAAGAAAGGAGGAGGAGGAGGAGGAGGAGGAGGAGGAGGAGGGCAGGAGCACAGCGCTCAGAGGAGAGCACGCTGCTATTTATAGCAACCTGCTCCAAACCCTTCACTGAGGCGGGGATGGCTTCACGTCTGCTGGATTCACAGAGATGATCACGTGACCAGCCGTGACTCTGTGTGAGTTACAGGGTTAATGAACATGATGAGCATCAGCATCCCAGTGAGATGGAGAGGAGGAGAGGACCAGGAGATGTGGAAGGAGGGAAGGGATGAAGGAGACAAAGATGATAGGAGGTGAAAGAGGAGAATATTAAATTATTAAATGAATGATTGATGGGGAGCGTCTGCAGAGCAGGTTTAAGATGGCGGGAGGAGGTAGTGCAGCGGAGGAAATCCTGGAGTGATGTCACACCGTCGCTCACTGCACTCGCACACATAAGAAAGAGAGGGAGGAGGGGAGGAGGGGAGGAGGGGGGTGAGATAGAGGCACATCCAGCACTGAGAAGTGGGAGAGGAGAGAAGGATGAAGAGACAAGAGGGACAGGAAGGGAAGACGGGACGGACGGAGGAAACGTAAAGGTAAAACGTGACGGGCTGAATGGTTGTTTACACACACACACACACACACACACACACACACACACCTCGTAATGCGCATCAACGACCAGACACAGTCACGCACCAACAGGGGAGACCGGGTTTCATCGGACAGAGAGAGAGAGAGAGAGAGGGGGGGAGAGAGAGAGGGAGAGACCACTGCAGAGGAGGCATTGCAGGACTCTGCTCAGTCTCTGTCTGTCTGTCTGCTGTCGTCCTGCTGTCGTCCTCCTGTCGTCCTCCTGTCGTCCTCCTGTCGTCCTCCTGTCTGTCCTCCTGTCTGTCCTCCTGTCGTCCTCCTGTCGTCCTGCTGTCTGTCCTCCTGTCCGTCTGTGTCTCTGAGGATGAGCGATGCTGCCGCCGTCTCCTCTGCAGGTCGGTGTTACTCGGATGTTTTTTGACTCGTTCTCAGACGTTAGCGATTCATGCTCGGAGCTCTGCAGATGTTTGCTCGGCGTGTTTAGTTTGCATGCCCCTCCCCCCA
>NW_019525488.1:204778-214778 GCF_002814215.2 Seriola lalandi dorsalis | reverse complement strand
AGTGTGAGCAGAGTATTTTCTCATTAGAGGAGCACGATTCACAAAATCTCAGGATTAGATTCAAAATCGATTCTCGTGTCGCCCACTTTTCTCAACTCTCTGCTGTCGCTGCTGCTCGTCTCTTTGCCTCTTTGCCTCTTTGCAGCTCTGACACCGCTGCCAAGTGACGCCCTGCTGCTGCTGCTTGTGTGAATGACCTGCTACACACACACACACACACACACACACACACACACACACACACACCTGCTGTTTGAACACCTTGTAGAAGCCTCAGGTTCTGGAGAGTGAAACTTGTTGTGAGTCGTGATGCGTTCACGTCTTTAACTTTATTATTCCTCCACGCCGTCGACAGTCAGAGGAGCCATATTGTTTTATCTCCAGAACACCTCGACAGAACTTCTTCAAATTTGGCACAAACATTCACTTGGAACCAAAGATGATGGTTAGATTTTGGTGATCAACACACACACACACACACACACACACACACACACACACACACACACACACACACACACACAGGCAGGTCGTTGTAGTTGGGCTCCATGTCTGTTGGTGTTGAGTCTTCAGGATGTGACACGGCTGCACATTTATCCAGTTATGTCCTGAATGGGTTTAATAATGGACGGACAGAGCGGCGCTGAACCTGCGGCTTCAGATTGTGGAGGTTGGTCGTTTCCGAAACGCTGCGTCGAAAAAAATCAATGAGCGCTTTGTCGGAGACGGAGAAGAAGAAGGAGCGGTGTTCAGCTCGCAGCGACGCGGAGATTCATCACACCTCAGAGTTTCTCATGTAATTCACTGTCACCGTCGCTCTTCTTCTCTGTCTTCATTAGTGGCTCTGTTCTCTCACGGGCTTTTTGCTGGTAAATGAAATGGTACATTTTGGCTCCTGCAGTTTGTGTTGTAGCTTCTCTACAGACGTGTGAAACCTGATCTCTGGTAAAAGCAGGTCTGAGATCAGTTCAATCAGCCTCAGATTATTCATTGAAACACAAGGAGAACCTGAAGGAACCTCCTGATGACTTCAAGCTATTTCACTAATCTTTCTCACGTCTGCTTGTAGAGCTGCAGCCGCTACTCCCTCCCTTCACTGACAGGAAATTAAACTAGAATTAATTGAACTAATAATTGAATATTTTGATAATCTGCTTTTGCTTTTCTTTGTCAATAAGATTCTTTTACTTTGAAACGTTTTCTGTGTTTAACACAAATATTTTATACATAAACATTTTAATGATTCAGTCTGTGGATCATGTTCTACTGACTTTTCATTTTACAGTCAGTCAGTCAGTCAGTCAGTGATCAGTCAGTCAGTCAGTCAGTCATCAGTCATTGATCAGTCAGTCAGTCAGTCAGTCATCAGTCATTGATCAGTCAGTCAGTCAGTCATTGATCAGTCAGTCAGTCAGTCATTGATCAGTCAGTCAGTCAGTCAGTCAGTCAGCGATCAGTCAGTCAGTCAGTCAGTGATCAGTCAGTCAGCGATCAGTCAGTCAGTCAGTCAGTCAGTCATCAGTCATTGATCAGTCAGTCAGTCAGTCATCAGTCATTGATCAGTCAGTCAGTCAGTCATTGATCAGTCAGTCAGTCATCAGTCAGTCAGTCATCAGTCATTGATCAGCGATCAGTCAGTCATTGATCAGTCAGTCAGTCAGTCATTGATCAGTCAGTCAGTGATCAGTCAGTCAGTCAGTCAGTCAGTCAGTCATTCATTGATCAGTCAGTCAGCGATCAGTCAGTCAGTCAGTCATTGATCAGTCAGTGATCAGTCAGTCAGTCAGTCAGTCAGCGATCAGTCAGTCAGTGTGACCTCACAGAACATGTGATGCCTCTGTAGCGTCCTGAAGGTGTTTCCTTACGTCTGGTACGAACCCAGAGAAACTTTATTTGATCTGATGAAACCGACTGATTGACATTGTAGCGTAAAACAGAAAATACATTAGTAGAGATTAAGCCAGACAGTTTACCTCATGTAAGAATGGATAATTATAAATAAAGTTTTCCTCCTGTGGGGGGGTGGGGGGGGTTTAAAGTAACATACCTTATGGGCTCATGTATCATTAGATTGTGTGACTTTAGTTAGAGAGAAAACAGCGTTGCAGCTGCAGCGAACTGAACTGACTGACTGGACTTCATCAGAAACATCTTATCACAGAGGGAAGAAACACCTCGCACAGACAACCAAAGAAGACTGATATTGATTAGAGTGATGTTGCATTCAGTGTGTGTGTGTGTGTGTGTGTGTGTGTGTGTGTGTGTGTGTGTGAGAGATCAGCCTCACTAAGGTGAACAGAGATAACATGAGGACACGATGAGTTACAAAGAGACGGAGGGAAAGAAGAGAGGAGGCGGCATCAATAAGTGATGGGGGCGCTGAAAGGGTGGTGTGTGTCTGTAGGGTTATCTACAGGGAGACTGTCCTTTAAACACACACACACACACACACACACACACACACACACACACACACACACACAGGAAGAGGATGAGGGAGGGGGGAGAGAAGCTCTTAGCCTTTACTGAGGCGCTTCGCCTGTCAGCACATATCTGCCTCAACGCATGAGGAGCTGAGAGCGAGAGAGAGAGAGAGAGAGAGGGAGGGAAGAAATGCTTGAGCGGAAGAAAAGACCAACTCAAGAAGGTGTGAGAGGATAAGTGAGCTACAGTTAATGAGAGAGAGAGAGAGAGAGAGAGAAGGAAAGAGGGAGGGGGCTTCTGATCCTTCCTCTTCCTTAAAGACGGAGCCGATCTCTCCCTCCTCTCAGAGGCTCCGCAGGCTGAAGGACGAACACACTGGAAACATTTATCTCTCTTTTCCTTTTTTCTATACTCTCTCACTTTCTGAGCTGAAGTATCTCTTCCTCCCTCCCTCCCTCCAGGTGATCACTCCGTTCCGTAGACTCATCCTCTGTGCTGAGAACAGGAAAGAGATGGAGGACTGGATCAGTTCACTGAAGTCCGTCCAGTCCAGAGAGCACTACGAGGTAAGAGCCCCTCTCTGATCAACACAGGTGTGTGTGTGTGTGTGTGTGTGTGTGTGTGTGTGTGTGTGTGTGTGTGTGTGTGTGTGCGCAGAGATAAAGAGGAGGAAGACAGAGATGGGCTCAGCGCTGCAGGAACAATGGAGCTGCTTTGAGGCGTCTCCTCCTCTGGAGATTTTACTCTGTAATTTTTCCGTCAGTGTTTCTGGTTTTAACAAAATAAAAGTCCTGGTGTTGAAGTGCAGTGGGAGTGAGAGCTGTGGGGAGTTGTTGATGCAGCGGTGAATGTACACAGGCGCTCATGGATGCACATGTACAGTGACGGGTACACAACTGTACAGTACAGTCGGTATCAAACACACATACACACACACACACACACACACACACACACACTGACCGTCACAAAGCACATGTCTGATTCTACAACAGCCCGTTTCTTTACTCTGTGACACTGAGTCTGTTTTAACGTCCTCGTTATCTCACTGTGTGTTTAGGAATCAAACCAACGGCACAACGTCAACATACAAACCACTGTGACATT
This sequence comes from Seriola lalandi dorsalis, assembly GCF_002814215.2. Taxonomy (NCBI): domain Eukaryota; kingdom Metazoa; phylum Chordata; class Actinopteri; order Carangiformes; family Carangidae; genus Seriola; species Seriola lalandi. The sequence goes on along the minus strand of NW_019525488.1, from coordinate 211,247 downwards.
TTTATCACAGAACCTCCTGTAACAGTTTGCGGAGTGTGTGTGTCTGTGTGTGTGTGTGTTGACAGTGACGGGTTGTGGCGAGCTCTGGGAGGAAGCAGTGCTGCATTTTAATGGCTTTGATTTGGGAGGGAAATCTTATATAAGACCCCATCCCTCACCCCATTATTGCACTGCAATGCAGCAGCACCCCCAGAGCTCACACGCCACAGAGTACACACACGTGTGTGCGAGCACACGTACATGCACACACGCGCACACGCCCCTCACCAAGACGCCGACACAACGGCGGTTAATTAGCGTCCTCTCTGATGTAGCAGTGAGTGTGAGCACCTGTTACAAGTCGACTTATGAAACTGTGCCGACGCTGCGCCAGATGCAACAGCCACTCTCACTCCTACAGTGCACCACGCCTCCACAGTGCGCTCGCTCCGTACACTAATATATATAGAAGCCAGTTTTACCTGACCAGGAGTCACTTCAGACAGTCAGGGAGTTCCTGTGGAGCCCTTCTTTTCTCTTCCATCAGAAGATATAAAAACCATCTCAGTGTAGTTTCACATCTCCTCTCTCAGGCTTCTCTCTGGAGCTCTAGTAACAACAGGTCAGTGAGCCAATCAGAAGAGAGGAGGCTCTGAGCCACTCACACTGGATGCGTGGCGTCTGCGTCACGGCAGCTGAACGTCTTGCTTTTGATTTCGGCGTCCATGTTAACGGGATAGCCTTGCAGCTTCGTCACGTGTAGAGATTCAGTCTCTTGTCTGTTTTTCACGTGACACGTCTCCCAGCAGAAACACAGAAAAGACCTGATGATGTCATAGTGACATCACACCAGCAACGTCACCTTCTATGTATAGGCTGAATCTGAATATGACACAGACATGAAAAATTATAAATATATTTTTTAACCATTGTAGCAGCTGCATGTGAAGAAAAAAATATATGAGAAATTAATTTATAATGAAAAGAAATCCAACATTCAGTAACTGTAAACTCTGTCTGACTGTTTTCTGACTGATCCAATAAAAATAAAGCAGATTTCAGGTAAAAACACTCAGAGAAACCAAATCCTGCAAGGTTTGGATGGTGGGTCCAGGTGGGCGGGGCTTGGTGACTGCTTTGTTGTGACATCACAAAGTTCCAGAAGTCCTGACGGCTGGTTTTAAGGCTCAGTTTCTGAATACAGGCTGTGTGCATTTCTCTGTGGACTGAGGCTTTGATACTTTCACAGTATTAATATAGAAGCTAGAGCTGATCTATAATCACACTACACATGGACACACACCTTTCATACGGGAAAGTGAATTATTTTTATTAAGTAAAAATAACACACAAGGAATGAATGGAGTGAATGTGAAAAGATGTTGATGTGTCTCTGCTGCAGGAAAATGTTGAAATGATGCATTTATCTTTTATATTTGAAAATGTTCTACTTTCTTATGAAGAAAACAACCAGTAACAGTAACGTGCAGTGATATGTAATGAAAGCTACAGTAGACATGATATATCCGTATATGTTGTTATCATGATATGTGCTGCCAACCCTGTTTTAACCTCTCCTTTGCCAGACGGCTCAGTTTAATGTGGAACATTTCTCAGGGATGCACAACTGGTACGCCTGCTCCCACGCACGGCCCACCTTTTGCAACGTCTGTAAAGATAGCTTGTCTGGGGTCACGTCTCATGGCCTCTCTTGTGAAGGTACGTAACACACACACACACACACACACACCCCAAACACAACACGACACGTTTACTGTCTAACACACGTGTTTTCTCATGTAACGGCCTTTAATCCACGGTGTTGCTGCGTCTCACCACTGATGGATTCTCACTCTGTCGCAGCTCTATAGGATCTTTTTTTGAAGGTGTTTATGACTATGTTGAGTAAGTGGATCGTGAGTGGTTGCAGTGAGAAAGTTCTTTGTCCGGACGGCTGTCCAAGTGGAGCAGGCTGGGTACGCCGGAGCCAGCGTGAGTCTAGTTTTGTTTCAGCGCGGCACCAATCAAGCCGTTAGCTTCAAGTAGAGCGAGTGAGAAGAGCTGGTGGCGAACCGCCATTTAACGCCGCACAGGCACGGGCATGATGGACGTGTGTTAGCTAGACCGTTTGGATTTTATTTTAGTGTTTCTTCTTGCTGTGAGTGACGCCACATCTCCTCACCTCGCCCGTGAGGGAGCAGTGAAGTCGGGGTGTTAAGGCGAAAAGGGGGTTGATGCTATTTTTTGCTTTCTTTGAGTTGGAGTGTCAGTGACAGGCAGAAGACCTTAATGAGCACCATCTGCATATCCTCTCCTTCTAATTTTGCTAATGTTTCGCCCGGGAGAGAGTGTGTGTGTGTGTGTGTGTGTGTGTGTGTGTGTGTGTGTGTGTGTGTGTGTGTGTGTGTGTGTGAGTGAAGGCAGTGAGAGCCTCTCCACTCAGTGCTCATTACCCTCCACAATGAGACCCTCTCATATCCAGAGCAGGAGTCTAAACAAAGAGACTCACACCCTCTTTACACCAATGATCAGGTGTGATGCAGCCGGTTGGATTTACCACATCGTGTTGTCAGGTTATAGGATTGCAGGTTAAATCAAGACACACAGAATTTTTCAGGCTTATTCAGAAGACTGATCTGCATGAATTAGTGCGGTGAGTGAGCTGTTAGCCGCCGTGCTAACGAAAACAGACGTGTGACGTCTCATCCTCAGGTTGTGGCTCCTGTCGGTGTCGGAGCCTCGGTGTGAGACGCTTCCATCCGTGATTGTTGTTTTTAAAACCTCTGTCAGAGCTGCAGCTTCGCTCTCAGAGGAAGCTTTGTGCTGGACAGGTGACAGGTGTGTCGTCAGTGTCTCTGAATGACGTCACAGCAGGAAAAGGGCGGTGTTGTGTTTACATGAATGCTGATCGAAGCTGGAGCCCATACAAAGTTTCCCTCCAGGTAAAGCTCACAGACCGGCCCCAAACCCTCGTCCCACACAGCAACAGTGTCAGTAACAAATACTGAGAAAGATAAATGATACATAATAATATGATACGTACAGTTCGAGATTTCCAAAAATGTACAAAATAGCAGAGTATGAAGTTTTCCACTGTCCTGAGAGAACCTGTAACAGGAAGACGCAGCTGAGATCGCAGCTTCATCAAAACATGGGGTCAACGTTAGGGAGGCCGCGACACGTCAACACAGCTGTTGTGTTTCATATAGATCTATAGATCCACGGTGAGCACAGGAGTCTCTCAGTACAATCCAATAGGAGCAGAGTGATGCCAAGAGTGTGTGAGGAGGGAGGAGGGAGGGAGGGAGGAGGGGTGAGAGTGTCTCTATTAAACGTCGAGAGCAGCCAGCCAAACAGTTTCACAGCAATCAACACGGCTTAAATTTCCCTTCGATTTCCTGAGCAGGACGCTCGGCAGGGATTGATTCACGCTACCTAGCCCCACACACACACACACACACACACACACACACACACACACACACACACACACACACACAATGTTCTCCTCCAGTCTGGTCTGGTCTAGCCTGGCCATCAACAGACAGTGGTATCATGTCCTCTGGATTCTCTTAATGTTCTGCTAATGCTCTCTAACAGCATTTAGTGGGAGACGAGATTGAAACATCGATTGTTGCTCCCGGATATGACTTTGACTTGATTTGTATATCTTGTGTAGATTGCCTCATGACAACAGTGTGTGTGTGTGTGTGTGTGTGTGTGTGTGTGTGTGTGTGGTGTGTGGGTAAGGGTGGGGTGGCTAAGAAGCAAAGTTCCCCAGAGTGCAGACATTATTCATGAGTTCACTAAGTGGCTCGTCTGTAATGGAGGACGAGGCGGGGGCGTCTCCTGATACATCTTCATCAGAAACACTCACATTTAAATTCCTCATTCACCGTCACCTGCAGTAAACACATTAAAGCCCAACGCGTGACGAGCTTCACGTGCACAGACTGAAGCCTGAGGGATTTATATAAGACCACCATCATCTTACTGTTCTTCACTTTAAAGGAAAAGTTCAACGTTTTAGGAAGAATGTTTATTAGTGGACAAGAGTCAGATGAGAGGATCGACAGCACCATGAAGCTGGAGCTAGGTTAGCTTAGCTTAGCATAAAGAGTGGAAGCAGAGGGAAACTGCTAGCCTGGCTCATAACAGCAACTTTAACTCTCACTAATGTTTTTTTATTCCTCCGGCGACAGTCAGAGCGGCGGCCATTCTTGTTTCAGGCCGTCCGTCTCACATGATGTCTCAGTGACGCCCTGTCTGATGCTCAGTGTTTCTGTTGATCCACACACACACACACACACACACACACACACACACACACTGTACGTGGTGTGACGTCACGTGCACAGACGCAGTGTCTGTTAGAAACCGGGGCTGAGCTCTGCGTGAAACGCCGCTCGCCTTCATGTCGGTCTGTCAGTACAGGGAGGAAGGAAAAACACACAGCATCATCATCATCATCATCATCACCATCACGTGGTCGGCTCTGTCCTCAGCTGCTGACGTGCTAATGATCACCTGACGCAGGTATTCAGCTTCACACAGAGCTGTGTAGACGTGTCAGTGCAGCAGGTTATTCTGGACGTGGAGCTGGACCCGTCTGGTTCCTGTGTGGTCCAGTTCCAGGGTTCAGGTCTGTGTTAGTCTTCCTGTTGCTGTGGTGTGGAGCAAAGTCCTCGTCCGTCAGACACGTATATGCAGCACAGGATCAGGGAAGTTAGTAATTACGCCCACTGACATCTGATTAGGGCTGGATTCATTAAAGCTCTGTACTTACAGGGGCGTGTCCGTCCCTGAATCATCCGTCAGTGTCAGGATCTGTGAAATTCTGCATTTTACATTCATTTTATGTAGAATTAGCTTTTTAAACTGACGTGTGACACGTCTGTGCATTGACCGCAGGTCACAGCCCTGTTCAGCTCTGATTTACAGAGAAGCTGCTGAGGTTTACAGGTGGAGAACGTCAGACTGACGGAGGTGTGTGCTGAACGCTTGTGTTTTTCAGTGTGTAAATTCAAAGCCCACAAACGCTGTGCCGTCAGAGCCACCAACAACTGTAAGTGGACCACCCTGGCCTCCATAGGGAAGGACATCATTGAGGATGAGGACGGGGTAAGTTTCACGTCAACAGTCTTTCCTTTATGACAGATCTTCAGGAACTGTGGAGGAACTCTTGCTTTCTGACATTTGATGGTTGATTTTCTGGGGGAATACTGAAGTGTTTTCATTGTGTTGTGGTAAATTTGCTAATTTTAAAGAGTGAATATTGATGCAGAGCTTCAGCTTCCAGCCACTAAATCCTTTTCACGTACAGTTCATGGACTCATCGCTCTGAGAGAGAAGAGAGACTGTGTGTTTGAACTGTGTGTGTGTGTGTGTGTGTGTGTGTGTGTGTGTGTGGAACCTACAGATTGCGATGCCTCACCAGTGGTTGGAAGGCAACCTGCCCGTCAGTGCCAAGTGTGCCGTGTGTGATAAGACGTGTGGCAGCGTGCTCAGACTGCAGGACTGGCGCTGCCTCTGGTGTAAAGCTATGGTGAGGCTTCTGCCACTGAAACATGAAGTTTAAAATGTTTGAACAGAATCTGAAGAAACTTTAAAGAGGATTAAAATCATCACACAGAAGCTGGTGGAACGTCTCCTGGTGCAGATCACTTCCTGTCCCTCCATCAGTTTTCTATTAGAGACTTACAGCCTGTACACAAATATAATATATTGAATCTCCATATATAAAATATATGTACATGTAAAATATGAAAGTCCATCATAGATATTTTTAATATATGTACATATACAAACTACTGAGTATTTCATATATATTATAAACTTATATCTTCATAGATCCAGAGGATGTCTGTATGTCTGTAATGATGATAACAATAATAATAATAATAATAAACTTTATTTCACCTTTCATACAAGAAACGCAGCACAAAGTGCTTCACATGAATAAAAGACATGAGTGTAAAATGAGAGGAAATAAAGAATAGAATAATAAATCATGTGAGAAGAGGTTTAGAATAAGTGCAGAGCAACGTGCAGAACGTCAGAGTGAGTTCAAGTTAAAGATAAGTGAGTTTCAGTGAGCTGCTGATGTCTACAGATGCTGCGCTCCACAGCTTTGGGCTTTAACCTTATAGACATACAGTATATGGTGACATCACGCCTGATGTATGGTGACATCACGCCTGATATATGGTGACATCACGCCTGATGTATGGTGACATCACGCCTGATATATGGTGACATCACGCCTGATATATGGTGACATCACACCTGATATATGGTGACATCACACCTGATATATGGTGACATCACGCCTGATGTAGAGACACATATGGTCATATATCACATTTCTTTCTGTCTCACATATTTCAAGACCTAATCAGTTATTTTACAGTGTTTCTGTCTGTATTTCCCAGTGTGTAAGTGTGTGTGTAAGTGTGTGTGTAAGTGTGTGTAAGTGTGTGTAAGTGTGTGT
>NW_019525488.1:203077-204188 GCF_002814215.2 Seriola lalandi dorsalis | reverse complement strand
CACACACACACACACACACACACACACACACACACAATCACCTGTGCAATCAGGCTGACTCATTCAGAGGGTCAGAGGTCGATGTCAGACGGCCCCTATGAGCAATCGCCACATTTCAGAGGTGAATAAATGAGATTTCACCTCATTTGGTCTGGCAGTGTCTTCTCTCTGAACTTTGACCTTCCGCTCCTTCACGTGGAGGAGACGGCAGCGGGGGGAGGGAGGGATGATTCACTCTCGGTTTGATGGAGGCGTCGAGGTCCCGTTATCGCACACACACACAGCCGTCCAGAAGTCTGAGACCAGGTTTCTCATTCTCACAAACAGCTGGAGCGTGTGGCGGGAAACAGAACGACAGACAGTGTCATTATTTCCCCTCAGGGTAATTGATCTCAGCATCAGATCCGCACTCCGTTATCAGCTTCCTGCTAGTCATAAGTGGTATTAGACAGGGACAGGGCAGCTGCTCCAGGAAACCGGCTGTTTCTTGTGAAGCCAGGTGGTTTAAAAATAGCCTCATCTGACAGGTCGGTACACACCTCCGCTTTAAATAGAGCTGCAATCAAGACGTGTGTGTGAGGAGAATTATAATTAGACAGCTCCCAGCTCGCTGTCCAAGTGAGCGCGCAGACACCACCGAAGAAGAAGAAGAGCTCTGCAGAGACATACGAAGAACCCCAAGGCTCACCGTTCAACATTGTGTGTGTGTGTGTGTTTGCCAGAGCCCACATTAAACTCATTCTAGATGGAGATCAGCACCTGCAAGACAGACTCAGACAAGCATGTGTGATTGTATTACTGTTGCTGAAGCCACACATACACACACACACACACACACACACACACACACATACAGTCAGTGAGTCTGTGAAAAGCTGGTATCGGCTAATTGGTAGATGGATAAGAGAGAGAGAGAGAGAGAGAGAGAGAGAGAGAGAGGATGGGGAATCCAGATGAACGATGCATAAGACAAAAACAGAAAAAAGGAATAAATGAAAATAAAAGATATCTCTCTCCACCTCCCTCTCTCTCTCTGTCTCTCTCTCTCTCTCTGTCTCTCTCCCTCTCCCTCTCTCTATCTCTCTCTCTCTCTCTCTCCACCTCCTCACGT
>NW_019525488.1:201575-202669 GCF_002814215.2 Seriola lalandi dorsalis | reverse complement strand
TAGAATACATGTACACAAACACGATGATAGCACTGGGTGAAAATGGGACACTTGAGAAGCTTGTGAACAGGATACAGTCGCTGCATTTACAAAATACAAAATACTTCAATCCTACAACCTTAAAAAGAAAAACATCAGTCCATCATTTATCAGTCTCATAGGGGAGACACACAATCAGCAATAAATGGTAGACAGAAAATAACAGCAAAAATAATAATAGAATTAAGAATAAAAATAATAGCTGTACAGTAACCAGTTGTGAAGACCCCAGGCTTTCAGGGTTTAGACAAGTTTAAACATATTTGACGTTTTCATAGTGTTATCAGGTTCATTCACACCTGTTGACCCCAGCACACCTCACTACAAGTCTACATCATTTATCTTCAATACAACATTACACATGACAGGCGTTACATTCAGAGCTTCAAGAAACTGTGACAGTGTTAAAGAGGGTCAGTGGGGGCGTGTACTGTGACCATGATCTTACACTTTTCGCTTGAAGCATTAACCAGGTGTTTTGTTGCTGTTGCTGTGTATCCTCAGGATTCTGGAAAGCCACCTGCCCCCCCTCCTGTGCCAGTCCGCTCCTGGTTTTTGTCAATTCCAAAAGCGGAGACAACCAGGGAGTGAAGTTCCTACGGCGCTTCAAGCAGCTCCTGAACCCGGCTCAGGTCTTTGACCTGGTCAACGGCGGGCCGCACCTCGGGTGAGTGTTGATGTGTCCAGATGCAGACACATAAAAAAACATCCATAAATAAGCTTTTTATGTCGTTGTGGAAATCTGAAGTGTGCGTGTGTTTGTGTGTTTTCAGTCTGCGCCTATTTCAAAAGTTCGACAACTTCCGGATCCTGGTGTGCGGGGGGGACGGCAGCGTGGGCTGGGTCCTGTCAGAGATCGACAAACTCAACCTACACAAACAGGTAAGACACAGTGTGACAGACGAGGAGGGACGTCAACAGCTGTCATGAACAAACTGAAGCTGCACAGAGAGAGAATGATGTGTGTGTGGTCATGGTCATCTTAAAGACACACACCTATTATACACACACCAGCAGTCACACACACACACACACACACACACACACACACACAC
>NW_019525488.1:199426-200617 GCF_002814215.2 Seriola lalandi dorsalis | reverse complement strand
ACTGAACACACACTGAACACACGCTGAACACACACTGAACACACACTGAACACACACTGAACACTGAACACACGCTGAACACACACTGAACACTGAACACACACTTAACACACGCTGAACACAAACGCTGAACACTGAACACACACTGAACACTGAACACACGCTGAACACACACTGAACACAAACGCTGAACACACACTGAACACACACTGAACACACACTGAACACTGAACACACATTGAACACACACTGAACACACATTGAACACTGAACACACACTGAACACACACTGAACACAAACGCTGAACACTGAACACATGCTGAACACTGAACACACACTGAACACACACTGAACACAAACGCTGAACACACACTGAACACAAACGCTGAACACACACTGAACACAAACGCTGAACACACACTGAACACACACTGAACACACACTGAACACAAACGCTGAACACACACTGAACACAAACGCTGAACACACGCTGAACACACATTGAACACTGAACACACATTGAACACTGAACACACGCTGAACACACACTGAACACTGAACACACACTGAACACACACTGAACACACACTGAACACAAACGCTGAACACACACTGAACACACACTGAACACTGAACACACGCTGAACACACACTGAACACTGAACACACACTGAACACTGAACACACGCTGAACACACGCTGAACACACGCTGAACACACGCTGAACACACGCTGAACACAGAACACTGAACACACACTGAACACACACTGAACACACACTGAACACTGAACACAAACGCTGAACACTGAACACACACTGAACACTGAACACACACTGAACACTGAACACACGCTGAACACAAACGCTGAACACTGAACACAAACGCTGAACACACGCTGAACACACACTGAACACTGAACACACACTGAACACTGAACACACGCTGAACACAAACGCTGAACACACGCTGAACACACACTGAACATACTGAACACCCAGCTGACCCACAGTCTCACTGTCTGTTCCGCCAGACAAACACACACCTGACTGTCCTCTCCTCCCCCGTCTCCTCCCCGTCTCATCCCCGTCTCCTCCCCCATCTCCTCCCCCGTCTCCTCCCTGTCTCCTCCCCGTCTCCTCCCCCGTCTCCTCCCCCGTCTCCTCCCTGCAGTGGTGGACGAGCAGAACG
>NW_019525488.1:195696-199406 GCF_002814215.2 Seriola lalandi dorsalis | reverse complement strand
CCAGTGTGCCATCCTGAACGAGAAACTGGACTCCCTCCTCCAGACCCTCAACACAGAGTGCCAGGCTCTGCCTCCGCTCCCCCACTCCACCCCTCCCATCGTGGAGGAGGAGGAGGAGGACGAGGAGGAGGAGGGCGAGGAAGAGGCCAGCGAGGAGAGCCTGACGGAGCTGAAGGAGAAGCTGGAGGAGGAGGAGACGGAGAAAGGAGGAGGAGGGTCCCCGCACCAGCTGTTCAAGAGCAGGGAGCAGCTGATGCTGAGGGCCAACAGTCTGAAGAAGGCAGTGAGGCAGATCATAGAGCAGGCGGAGAGAGGTGAACACACCTGAACACACCTGAACACACCTGAACACACACTGAACACACACTGAACACACCTGAACACACACTGAACACACCTGAACACACCTGAACACACACTGAACACACACTGAACACACACTGAACACACACTGAACACACGCTGAACACACGCTGAACACTGAACACACACTGAACACTGAACACACACTGAACACAAACGCTGAACACACACTGAACACATGCGGAACACACACTGAACACACGCTGAACACTGAACACAAACGCTGAACACATGCTGAACACACACTGAACACTGAACACACACTGAACACACACTGGACACTGAACACACACTGAACACACACTGAACACACACTGAACACTGAACACACACTGAACACACACTGAACACACGCTGAACACTGAAAACACACTGAACACTGAACACACACTGAACACTGAACACACACTGAACACAAACGCTGAACACTGAACACAAACGCTGAACACACGCTGAACACAAACTGAACACTGAACACACACTGAACACACACTGAACACACACTGAACACACACTGAACACAAACGCTGAACACACACTGAACACACACTGAACACACACTGAACACACACTGAACACACACTGAACACAAACGCTGAACACACACTGAACACACCTGAACACACACTGAACACACACTGAACACACACTGAACACAAACGCTGAACACACATTGAACACAAACGCTGAACACACACTGAACACAAACGCTGAACACACGTTGAACACACACTGAACACACGCTGAACACTGAACACACACTGAACACACACTGAACACACTGAACACCCAGCTGACCCACAGTCTCACTGTCTGTTCCGCCAGACAAACACACACCTGACTGTCCTCTCCTCCCCCGTCTCCTCCCCGTCTCCTCCCCCGTCTCCTCCCTGCAGTGGTGGACGAGCAGAACGCCCACACGGACGACACCGAGCTGCCGTCCCCCCTCGAGTTCAGGAAGGACAGCGAGGAGGAGAACAGGGACAGCGAGAAGGACGAGGACACCAAGGAACTGGAAGCAGTGCCCTGTAAGTCCAGCTCTGTGTCAGACCTCTGACCTGGTCCTGCTCCAAGTCTGAGACCAGGGCCCGGTTTCACAAAAACCTTTAAGTTAAAGGGATAGTTTGGGTTTCTTATGTGCTCTACCAGGTGAGCCACTGAGGAGCCCCTTAGTTATTCTTAAGGAATCACTTAAAGTCAGTTCAGACCTTAGAGACCAAACTGAAGGTTCCTGTGATTATATCTTAACATCATGTCTGAGTTCATGGTGATAAATGAAGAGGTTGAAAATCACAACAAGAGTTTGAACCTGATGGAGCGTCAATGAGAGGAATTGATTTCTCTCTATAGATCTGATCGGCATCAGTCTGTGATTGGATCTGATCACTCCTCTTCAGCGCCTCTACGGTTAATGACGCTCTGTGGTTTGATGCGTCGGGATCTTTCCAGTCGATTATCGCTGAAGTATTTCATGTCGATCGATCAGCTGTGTGAGCGTCAGACGCTCTGACCGTCTGCTGAACACTGGGCTGAGGTTTCCATGACAACAACAGGGGGAGGGAGAGAGAGCGCCGCACTTCTTTAATGTTGTTCTTTTAAGACATTTTGTTTTTACTTCTGGCAACTTTGTTCACAGGTATCACTAACGCTAATGTTAGCAAACTAACGGTCTCCATGGAAACTGTAGAATTTTACTGCTGTAAAATCTCTTTTGTTGCTGCAAATGCCTTAACAAAGGAAACCCTTTAAGAGGTTCTGTACAACAACCTTCAGTAACTCCCTCAGCTGAGGAGAAAGTGTGTGTTCAGCGTCGGACTTAAGTAGAAAACTTAAGGGGTTTTGTGCAGCTGGACTCTGGATCCTGCTTGATGCATTTCCATCCGGGGCCTTGTAACTTGTCCTGTTTCCTGTTTGAGTCCCAACGCTTCGACTCTGCCAGCTGTCATTTATTAATTAGTGGTTGAAACCTATTTTGAATTTGACTTTTCTCTGCTGACAGTGGAGAACGTGAAAAGAGACAAAGATGGAGGAAGATTATTGTTCTCTGTGAAGTGAATAGGAAATCACACAGGATTTAAATGTCACCACCTTGTGGACATCACACTCTCTGCAGCTCAGAGAACCAGACACACAGCTAATGGAAAAAAAGAAAAAAAGTGCTGCTGACGCAAATGATGTTTCCTGTCATAAATAAACTGAAGGATTAGTGGTAAAAGTGCGTGGAGAAGCCCGTCTCTCCTGTGATGTTCCACCTCTCGCCCCGGGCCGAGCTGTTTATCTGTCCGCTCTGTGGCAACGGAAAACTTCTTTAATAATAAATGGTACCTGTGGAAACTGTGGCGGCGGGGGCCACTGTAAAGTCTGTTTATGTGCATCTGTACGTGTGGCGGCTTTGTATGTAGATGCACATGTGTGTTACTGTGTGAATGTGCCTCCACGGGAGTGTGTGTGTGTGTGTGTGTGTGTGTGTGTGTGTGTGTGTGTGTGTGTGTGTGTGTGTGTGTGCTGGCCACAGGATGTGTTATTGTCTTAGGGGCAGAAGTTCTTCCTGTTTATCATGGAGCTGCTTCCTTCCTTCCACACATTTTTCAGCCGTTGGCGGCATCAGTCAAACCCTCTTCTTTGTGTCCTCTCCTTGTTTCCTCTCGTTGCCTCCTTACTCCTTCCTGACCTGGACACAAATCAGAAAACTCTCGACGTGAACACAAGAGACTGTGACTTGTGGTTTGGTCAAATCCTAATGTTTCTGTGAATGTCAGTGTCACATGATGTCGACTCTGTCACATTCAAACATTCAGAAGATGTTGTTGTGGATGAATCTGAAGACAAGAGAAGCTATACATAACAGACCTTTTTTTTTTTTTTAATCTGTATGATTTTAATGATGATGTCATATCAACACCTCATGCTTTAATCCTTCAGATTAAAAGCTTCAATTTCACAAGAAGAAACTGACTAAAACAACAAAACACAACAATTATAGCTCATGTTAAACAATCAGAGTTGTGTGTGTGTGTGTGTGTGTGTGTGTGTGTGTGTGTGTGTGTGTGTGTGTGTGTGTGTGTCCAGCTGCAAAGAGTCCGTGTTCTCCAACAGAGAGGAGGGTGAGTCGCAGCACTCAGTCCTACGGCTCCTTCACCATCACCCCGTTCACCACCAGCAAGGAGAACCTCCCCGTGCTCAACACACGCATCATCTGCCCTGGTACACACACACACACACACACACACACACACACACACACGCACGCACACAAACACGCACACAAACACGCACACGCACACACACACAAACACGCACGCGCACACAAACACACGCACCCACACACACACGCACACACACACAAA
>NW_019525488.1:157282-195361 GCF_002814215.2 Seriola lalandi dorsalis | reverse complement strand
CAAACACGCACGCACGCACACACACACAAACACGCACACACACACACACAAACACGCACGCACGCACGCACACACACACAAACACGCACACACACACGCACACACACAGACACAGACGATAAGTTTTATATGTTAAAATGTCCATACAGCGTAAAGACATTTCAACTCAGCTCTGTTTGTGTGTGTGTGTGTGTGTGTGTGCATGTGTGTGGTTGCGTGTGTGTGTGTGTGTGTGTGTGTGTGTGTGTGTGTGTGTGTGTGTGTGTGTGTGTGTGTGTGTGTGTGTAGGCTTGCGGGCAGGTCTGGCTGCCTCCATCGCTGGCAGCTCCATCATTAGCAAGATGCTGCTGGCGAACATCGACCCCTTCGGAGCCACGCCTTTCATCGACCCCGACCTGGACTCACTGTGAGAGACACATCTGTCTGTCTCTGCACATCTGTCTGTCTCTGCATCTGTCTGTCTCTACATCTGTCTGTTTATCCACATCTGTCTGTCTTTGCATCTGTCTGTCCTCCACATCTGTCTGTCTCTGCATCTGTCTTTCTCTGCACATCTGTCTGTCTCTGCACATCTGTCTGTCTCTACATCTGTCTGTCTCTACATCTGTCTTTCTATTTATCTTTGATGTGTGAGTTTGTGAGCTCACTGACTGTGTGTGTGTGTGTGTGTGTGTGTGTGTGTGTGTGTGTGTGTGTGTGTGTGTGTGTGTGTGTGTGCAGAGAGGGCTACATGGAGAAGTGTGTGATGAACAACTACTTTGGAATCGGCCTTGATGCTAAAATCTCCCTGGAGTTCAACAACAAGCGAGAGGAGCATCCGGAGAAATGCAGGTGAGAAGAATGATCCAACACCAACGATAGATATGTTGTTAATAGAATCTAACGACATGAGTGTGATGGTGTAAAGTGAGAGAGAGGAGGAGGTGTCTGAGTCTCTGGTACCTGAACACACCCTGTGCTCCCTCTCAGGAGTCGGACCAAGAACATGATGTGGTACGGTGTTCTGGGCACGAAGGAGCTTCTGCAGAGAACCTACAAGAACCTGGAGCAGAAGGTCCAGCTGGAGGTGAGACAGCAGAGTGTGACGGTTCAAAAGGTTTAATGAACTGAGACACCTGAGTGGCTCTGAAAATCTTTGGACCCAGACAGCTGAAGCCTGGAGCAGCGGCTGCGTCCACACCACGACGCTTTCGCTTCAAAACGCATCTCTTTTGCTTTTACGTTTTCTCGTCATGTCCACACGACTCACAGAAAACTGAGACTTTCAGAAACTCTGCTGGTCCTGTGTTAGTCTGAAAACTCCGGGGTTGTGTTTTTACTTCAGGTCCAGAAGTAACAATTAAAGTTTAAGCAATTCAAAGGTTCATTAAAATACCATTTTTTCCATCTTGTACAAAATTATTTTCAATAAAGCTTCATTTTTAGGAAGTTATAATGAAATGAAAGGGACACTGGTGTGAGACAGAGTTTTATATATACTATTGCTATATATATATATACTATATTGGCCTTAAAGTGAATTAAAGGTAGAGAAACATATTAGATCTGATGTTGATGAATCTGAGCTCTGACTGGTTCTTTCTCGTGGTTCCCAGTGTGACGGTCAGTACATCCCCCTGCCCAGCCTCCAGGGCATCGCCGTCTTAAACATTCCCAGCTACGCAGGCGGGACCAACTTCTGGGGCGGCACCAAGGAGGACGACGTGAGTACATGTACCGTCCTCCGGATGTTCCCCCCCCCCTTCTCTCTCTCTCTCTCTCTCTCTCTCTCTCTCTCTCTCACTGGGAAGACAACCTGGATCCTGGTTTAACATGACCCTGACAGCCTGGAGGTGGAGGGGTGGTTACAGAGATGTTTGTCCTTGTTTGTTTAAGGCTCCGAGCACAAGGGCTGCTGAGGGATTAGAGTGTCAGTTTACACACACACACACACACACACACACACACATCCCTGCAGAGGTTACCCTTGGACACACACATACAGTATGTGCATTTGGTGTTATGTAACTGTTTTGCTGGAGAGGAGGAAACAGAAACAGGGAGAGGACATTTAGTTAAACTTAGTCATCATGAGCGCACACACACACACCACACACACACACACGCACACACACACACACCACACACACGCACACACAGACACACACACACACGCACACACACACACACACACATACACAGTCGTACATTACAATCATAAGTTGTCTCCTGGTTCAATCAGCTGTGGTTTCCCTCTAGTGGTCGCAGCCCTGAACAGCCACACGGAGCCTCTCTGCTCTGACCTTTTCATGGGCAGTTTCCTGAGCACAGATCAATACCGGACTCTTTGTGGGAGCTTCTTCTTTCAGAAACGATGTATTTCTCATTCAGGCTCCGGATGAACTGAGCTGACCGGGAGGGAAATGTCTCCTCTGAGGGACAGAGATGTGCGCTCACAAATCCTCCCTGTCACAGTTACATTACAGGCTGGTTTTAAGGCTCAGTTTCTGAATACAGGCTGTGTGCATTTCTCTGTGGACTGAGGCTTTGATACTTTCACAGTATTAATATAGAAGCTAGAGCTGATCTATAATCACACTACACATGGACACAGACCTTTACACTGGAGGAGCTTTCATGAACTTCTTCAGTAGAAACTGATGCTTCCTGACTGTGATCTTTGTGCAGATCTTCTGCGCTCCGTCCTTTGACGATAAGATCCTGGAAGTCGTGGCTGTGTTTGGGAGTATGCAGATGGCCGTGTCCAGAGTCATCAAGCTGCAACACCACCGCATAGCACAGGTGAGGACACACACTAAGAACAATACACAAGGGAAAGTACACACGTGAGGAATATGTGTAGCTGATGTTTGTTTCTTTGGCTGAACTAGTGTCGAACAGTGAAGATTACCATCCTGGGAGATGAGGGCGTTCCCATTCAGGTGGACGGTGAGGCCTGGATCCAGCCGCCGGGAGTCATCAAGATCCAGCACAAGAACCGGGCTCAGATGCTCACCAGAGACCGGGTGAGACTCAGAGAGGGAGGGGGAGGGGGAGTGGAGGTAAAGAACAGCTTCACATGACGTCCTCCTCCTTTGATTCTCCCTGCAGGCGTTTGAGAACACGTTGAAGTCGTGGGAAGACAAGCTGAAGTACGATAAGCCTCCTCTGCGGCCTCACCTCTACCCACAGCAGTCTGTGGACCTGGCCACGGAGGAGGAGGCCGCCCTGGTGCAGATGTGCGCCCGAGCTGCAGAGGAGCTCATCACAAGGTAAACACGTTCAGCCATGAATATCAGGTCTCACCCCAGAGGCTTTACGGACGAACGAAGAGTCCAGGAAGTGAATCACACCCTCTGACATGTGCTCCGTCTGATCACAGGATATGTGAGGCTGCAAAGACCAATGGGCTTCTGGAGCAGGAGCTGGCTCATGCTGTTAATGCTGCATCTCACGCCATCAACAAGACACACCCCAAGTTTCCAGAGGTGAGCAACTCAACATGCAGCTGTTTTTATTCTGGGCGAGCTTTAGGATGTTGCTGCATTTCAGATTCAAACAAACACTGTCAGGAATCTCCTCAGAGGCTGCAGCTGCAGTTTGAACCTTGTTGAGACGTTGCACACATGGAAGTCACAGGGACGAGTGAGAGCTGTTTAATGGGAGATTTCTACTGTCTGAATACTGTGTGTGTGTGTGTGTGTGTGTGTGTGTGTGTGTGTGTGTGTGTGTGTGTGTGTGGTAGAGACAAACAGTATATAAGTTTATTGTAAATATCACTGAAGCTGTGGGGGCCACTCAGGGTTCGTCACCTCGGGTTAGCCAGCTACTTTATTCTGTGTATTATTTTGGCCTGAAGTTGTTGCTTCCAATATAATTTTTTTCTGGTAATAATAGATGACCTCACTGATAAGTCAGTGTTTTAACTTTGGTTTTGGGACCAAGGCACCTTTGTGTTGCGCTCCCGTTCCCGTTGACTGGAGCGTAACGTACAGGAGGCCGGTAACCTTCATGTGATTTCAGGCTGAGCTTTAAGAAGTCGTGACAAAACAAAAATAACTTCAAATATATTCACACTTACTATCTGTAGTATTAAGAATTGTTCACTTTTAGCTGCTTCTTTACAGTTCTCACGGTTCGTTTGTTTCATATGTTGCTGCACGTTAAACCACTAAAACGATCCTGTTATAAACTGAACAACCAGCTTGTTAAATAAAGTCTGTGTGTGTGTTGGACGAACTGTACGATGGGAGAGATTTTACTAAATGAGCGTTGTGTCTGTTTCCAGAGTCTGACCAGGAACACAGCGATAGAGGTGGCCAGCACTGTCAAGGCTCTGTACAACGAGACCGAGTCTCTTCTGCTGGGCAGAGTCTCTCTGGTCATTATCACTTCATCGTTAATCAGTTTCTTCTACTTTCGCTCCATATTATGTCACGTTTCAAACACATTACAGTGTTAAAGGTGCTGCCTGGAGCTGATCTCAGTTTGTTTTCTCCTTCTTTGCAGCAACTGGACCCGCCAGAGGAGGAGCAGCTGTCCGGCGCTCTGCAGAGTGTGGAGTTGGAACTGGGCAAACTGGGAGAGATCCCCTGGCTCTACCACATACTGCAGCCCAACGACGAGGAGGTGAGCAGCGACATCACACACGGACACACAGGCATGAACACGGACACTGCTGCCCCACAGAGGCAGAGCGCAGTAACTACAGCAGCACAGAGCTCCAGACAAGAGCATTTCAAGTTTCCAGACTGTAAAACAGGAAGTTTCTTTTTAGGCTGATTAGTTTACCCCAAAAAATCACTGCAGCTTTTCTAGTTAATTAGTTTGTTTAATAAAATGACCCTCAGTTTGATTATTATTTACAGTCAAGTGTGTCTGTGACTAGTTTTTATTAATATTTATATTGAAATAAATGGAATATATTACTTTGCAATGTAATACATTGACGAATGGTTCAAAGGTCAGAGCGTCAAAAAATGAGAAGGAAGCGACTGAGATCCACTGAACTAATCTACAAAGTGATTTAGCTGCTGCTTTATTTCATTATGTGTAATAACAAACTGAAAACCAAAGTGTGACTTTACCAGAATGGATATTTTTCATTTACACAAACAGAAAATCAACCACTAATCACAGCTTTAGTTTTAGCTGATGTTTAGCTCTGTTTACTCAGACAGAGAGCAGTAACTCCACAGCTGGAGTACTCACTGTATTTTCACTTGGTTTTTAGGTCCATGTTGTAGCTACAGCAAAATTAAAAAGCTGTTTTCACTGAAATGACACATTTCTGTGGCACAATACTTTCACATATACTGAGTTAAACCTAATACGATGCAGTTTAAACAGCAGTCCTGCCATAAAGCCTCGATACAACTCTCTGGTCATTTTGGAGGCTGCAGTTTGTGGTGCTGTTGAATTAAATAGTTTTAAACTGACAGGTGTTTCTATCATTTTGTTCGCTTCATTTATATAAATGAGAGTCGGCGAAATAACAGAAACAGCTCAGTAAAGTTCAGCAGCACCACATCTGTCAGTGAATATCAACAAACTGAACATTAAGACTATCATGAAGGAACTTAAGGCTAAAGTTAGAAACTAGCTAACATTAGTTAGCTAGACTGTAACTAGCTAACATTAGTTAGCTAACATTAGTTAGCTAGACTGTAACTAGCTAACATCAGCGTTCATCTGTAGATACTTGACACAATCTAATTCAGAAACTCTGAAGGTAAGAAAGTGTATTAAAGGAGCTACATAGTTAGCTGCTGCTACTAGCATTTAGCTACAGTGTCTGTGTGACACACTGAGCAGAGATTTGAGGGCGGAGCCACTGATGGAGTGAGGCAGGCAGATGGTAAAGTCCACTTCAGTCACAACAGTCTCCAAACATGAATCTGAGAAATATATTCTAATATTTACATTGACAGGTAATAAGATTATATAAATGTTTCAACTTTCTATTTCTATTATATATTCTATGTTTATAGATTCAAAACAGATGCAGGTTTTAACCAAACTTCCTGAGCAGTAGTTATTGCGTTTTGCCTTTGTAGGGCAACATACACACACCAGAGTCTGTAACGTCACCAACACTCTGTTTTACTCCTAAGTTAAAGTTAAAGCTACACACACATGTACAGAAGTGTCTGTTCGGTGTAACATGGCTCCAGGTAACGGGAGAGCTGAGTAGCTAAATGAAAGGCTATAGGTTGACTGTGCTTATGTACCAGGACCACTCTCTGGGTTACGGCAAGAGGAACAGTCGCAGCAGCATGTTTCGCATAGTCCCCAAGTTCAAGAAGGAGAAGGCCGCCAAGAAGACGAGCCCTCAGTCAGGTAGGGCTGTGCCTCCGTTTGCCTCAGTAGACTGGAACAGACGGACTGACTCAGTCGCTCAGTCCCAGTCTGTCCCATCTGCCACGTTAAAGCCTTTTAATTTGAAAGGATGGTAGCATTAAATCAAAACGTGGTTCAAACAGTCACAGTATGAAGTTTAAGTTGAAATAGAATGAATGTTGTTTTGTTTCCTTTATCTCAGCGGCTGCAGAAATCACACGCTCGGGTTATTAAACGCTCGCACTAGCAGGTTAGCGCCAGGTGCTACCATCCTTCACTCAGTCACTGCTACCAAGGTGACGATGAAGGTTCACTCACAAAATAAACAAACTCTGTTCTACCACCGATCGTCACGGTCGCCTTCCACCATGTCCCTCGCTGCCATCCGATCACAGTCTGTGTGTGAAGGTATCAGTGTTACATCCCACAGTCTGACCCTGACCATCACCCCCCCCCCCCCCCCCCCCCGCTCCATCCATGCTCCCATCCTACCGTCAGCGTGGCTTCAGAGGGCACAGAGAAGAACGGGGAGAACGAATCCCTGCAGGGACACAAACCAGCTGGTGTTAGTGGCTTATTGAAGAATCACAACAGTCCACGAGCTTTTTTACACATTAACAGTCAGATCAGGTGAGAGAGAGTAAGCCCCTCCTCCTCTGGTAGCGGGCGGGTTCCTGACTAGCTGGGCTGTATTTCCTGCCTCCTTTACCTCCTACTATTTCTGTGTGTTTCTGATCTGGTCTGCCGTCCAGTATGCATGCCCCCAGCCTTCCTGGAACGCCGTTGGCCTCGTTCTGACCAACCTTTGGCCTCTGTCACACTCCTCCCTCCTCCGCCCGCTGCAGCCACCGCTCTCCCGCTCACCCCCCCCTTTTGTTATTTTTCCTCCATCTTTTCCTTCAGTGATTCACCACGACTTGTGTCCATCTGTGAGGTCGTGTGACGACGTGTTCACACCTGAGTGAGAGGTGACTGTGTGTGTGTGTGTGTGTGTGTGTGTGTACCTGCGAGGCGCTCTGAGCCTCTCTCTGCTCTGCTCCGTGTGTGTGTGTGTTTATGTGTGTGTGTGTGTGTGTGTGTGTGTGTGTGTGTGTGTGTAGTGGAGAGGTGGGGCACAGAGGAGGTGGGCGTCTGGCTGGAACAGCTGAGTCTGGGGGAGTACAGAGACACCTTCATCCGACACGACATCCGAGGCTCGGAGCTGCTGCACCTGGAGAGGAGGGACCTGAAGGTAAACACACACACCTGTTCACACACCTCAGTCCCTCGGTGAATCTGTGTGACCCCCCCCCCCCCCCCCCCCGTCTCCTCTCAGTCTGGTTCTTGCGCTCTTTAACCTGTCGGGTGTCTCCCTGTCTTCGCCGCCTCGCTGCATTGCTCTGCTTGGCTTCTTCTGTCTGATCGTTGCTTTGTGAAAGAGACTCGCTGTGACCCACTAACACTGTCTCTGCTCCGAGGGGAAGCCTACAGGGGGGGGGGCAGACTGAGCTGGGCTGGTTGTACAGGGCTGAAGTCAGGAAGTGAAGCCAGACTGTGAATCCAAAAGAAAGAAAGAAAGGTGTCGTCCTGCAGAGTTTCCAGGAGCTTGAAATGAGCCACACAGATATACAACAGATCACATCTTGTCTTGACTTTGCACGGGCTGCAAAGATGTGAAAAACAAGCTCCCCTCCTAATAAAGATCATGTGACATAGTGTTGGAGTTCCACGGGTTTTTAATTTTGTTTTCTGTCAAAAAAAAAAGTTGCATTGTTCTGCCAAATATATCAACATCAACAATGTTTTTACATGAACTCAAACATATTTGGATTTGACCAATATATCTGTGATAAGTGAATGTTGGCCTGCGAAGTCAGACAGCGGTAGAAAAGCTGAAGCTCAGAAGAAACTGGGTTTAACCGGAACATTGGATTATTTTACAATAAAAAAAAATAATACTTCACATCGACCTTTGGAAAACTGCAGAGAATAAGACAGTCAACAAACCAAGTGGGTTCTTTCAGCTTTCCATCCACCATTTTTAAATAATAATAATAATATTAATGATAATTACCTTGAATGAAATAGTAAATGAATTTACACCTGAATACATTTCAATAAGAGATTAATAAAAGTAGCTGTATTACACCAAACTGTGACTTTTACTAGAGTCAAAAACTGAAGTAGCAGCTACCGCTACTCCCCGGAGCTAACGTTAGCATGTTTGCCTTTTAGCACGACTAGTTGAGCTGTTTTCATCCTCCATGATGGGATTTATCTTCTTCTAAATGAAATTAAACAAAATATTAGTTCCCTGAAGTTAACATGTGTATGACAGTTGAGGCTAGCTGTGGCTACCTCTATAGCTATGTTGTATATAATATATAAACTATTCGTTTCTATGATCTAAAACTGACAAAAACTCATTTTTGTCCTAATATGTAGTCACTGTATTTTGGCTTTGTAGGGAAGAATAACTAAATAACAGCTTTTTAACACACAGTTACACGACACCTGTGTTCGTTCCCGTTGTTGACACTCTTCACGCAGAAGCACAAATGTGAACCTCAAGGTGGCGCTAGAGGAAAGCTCTGGATCGTCAGGCTCATCCATCCAGTAGTTGTCAAGGTGATTGACTCTGTCACAGAGAAGTCACCCGGCCGACAGACGGCGGCGGCCTGACGATGACTTCACGATATGAAGAATCTTTTTCCTTCCTCTCAGACTTACAGAAGAAACAACGAGCGAGTTGGTGCAGTCTGAAAACTTCTCCCTCTGAGGTCTGAGAGGATTTTCTCGATTCCTGCATCATTTCTTAAGATAATACCCAAGTGTTTATATCACAATCTTCAGAACTACCTTTTTCTTCTTGTTCTTTACACTGAGCAAAACTGAAGCCTGTTTTTTTTTTTTTTTTAATTCTCCAAATCTCATGTGAAATCAAACCTTTAATGATGTGGATGAATTGTTTTGGTGCTTGAAACGTCTTCACCAAAGTCTTAGATTCATAGAAATAGAGCAACATGTGAGTAAAGTAGTAGAAACATGTATAATAAATGCAAAGTGTTGTCTGTCACTCTGCTCTTACACTCCAGCTGCAGCTGTGAGTCACGTACCATCTCACAAGAACATGAAACAGAGAGTGGAGAGTCGACAGATCGTAGCAACATTTAAACCATATTTCTGCGCTGTGTTATCACAAGGATGTTAATAGAACCGTCCGTGGACCTCAGAGGGTTAATGATCAGCAGGCGGCGCTGGTTCTAACGGCCGCCCTGCAGCAGACCTCTCTGAGGGTTTTTAACGCGTCGCTCTTATTATTCCTCCTCAGGATCTGGGGATATCGAAAGTGGGTCATATGAAGAGAATTCTCCAGGGAACTAAAGACCTGGCCAAGGCCTCCATGGTTGACCTCTAACCCGGGAGCAGATGTTGCCGGAGAGGGGGAAATGAGCGCCCCCCTCCCCCTCTGCCATCAGTGGGAGGAGTCTGGCAGCGCCGTGGGCAGCGAAGGAGACGACAGGTATTCTGGGAGAGCTGGACGCTGCCTCTCTGCCGCGCTGAGACGACCTCTGTGATGTTGTGAACAAGAAACATTAGTGTGTTTGTGCTTTGGTGCCAAAACGACCGGAGGAAGTGCAAAAGGAAGTCATGGATCTTCACACAAAAAAAGCCATTTCTGAGTTAATAACCATTCCTAGCACACAATCAGGTATGCAACTAACCACACTGAGGACAGTTCACATGTTGTCTGACAAACTAGTAGCAAACCAGGACTTCCATGAGTGTGTGTGTGTGTGTGTGTGTGTGTGTGTGTGTGTGTGTGAGTGTGTGTGGTGGGGGGGGGGGTTGGTTTCAGTTCAGTTCAGTAGTGTGTGCAGATGTGATGTTTGCTGGATATTATATTCATAGAGCTGCGGATGCATCAACGCAGAGACAAACAGTGGAAGGTGTGGTTCCTGAAAACAGTGGGATACTGTCGCATGCTGTGCTTGCTCAACTTCAGATATGTTTAATTGCATGATTAGTGTCTTGATCTTTTTTTTTTTTGTGTGCAAAAATAACACTTGAAGAAGTTTTACATTAAGTATTACGATGCCATTTGTTACTACTGAACGCATCTTTCTTTTCTTTGTTTGGTCTAAATCTTCTGGTTTTTTAGCTTTAATTTATTTTGTTTGCATGATGATGATGTCAGGTGCCATATTTTCAGTCATAGTGTAAATGTGCTTTATTGGTAGATATCATAAGAAGTTTATAAAAAAGCTGTTGATGAGGTATGAATATGAATATATGGAATTAAGTACCAAAGTGAATGTCTAAGAAAACATGATCATCAACTCTTTATTTAATCGGCCAGTTGGTCTTAGGTCTTAATTCCATTAAAGCTGGGAAGCAGATTAGTATTAAACAGGAAGGAAGTAAAAGCGTCGACCACATTTACCGTCGGCTTGTTGAGTTCTTTTGTGTTTTTAAAAGGCACTTTTTACTTCTTGCTTTGTGCAAGTGCAACTCCTCATATCATTACATAGAATTAACAGTTCACCTCAACTTTTGAAACTTTTGGCAAGTTAACACAGTATTTAACACTAATGAGAATAGGAGTTAGATATTGGTTTTGAATATATAATAGAGACGTTGATCTGCAGCCTGCATAGCGTTGTTCAAGTGCAGCTTATTTTCCTTCAAATCACAGTGAGATGTTGACAGGACACTACCTGTACTTGTTAGTTTCTTTTAAGACTGGTGGCATTACAGGGTATATTTCTATATGTGATGCTAAGGTGGTATATATACATATATATGTGTATATATATGCAGTGTATATACAGTATACCAGTGTATGCAAACAATGTTTGTAAGTGTTGTAGTCTAATGCATTTGTAGATTGCTGACATGGCATGCATTGTCAACAGCTGACACATCTGACTGTGTATATTACACCATAACAATTGTGTATAGTTGATTTTGTTCTAATCTCTTGTACATGATAATGCTGTTGTATTCTAATGATGGTGCAATATTTGATCTCTTGTTTTGATACTGTCTCTGCAGCTTTCTGACATGATGTTTCTCAGCGGGGGAAAAAAACACACAAAAACCCCCTGGAAAGAGTTTTTTGTACATGTTCTCTTCCTCCTGCTTCCTCCAGGTGTGAGGATTAGATTTTAAAGCGTTAGACCCGTAGACAGACAGACTGCGTTTTCTTACCGACTCCAAATTTCTTCCAGCGGTTTCAGTAGTTTGTAGTTTTTTGCTCCTCTGTGCTTCCAGGACGAGACACTGACGTGGGACGGTGTCGCTGAGTGAGGAGGCCGGGCAGACACGACTGTTGTGTTCATTTGTCCTCGCTGTGGCATATTTGACTTTGTCCGCAATTGTATAGTTACCAACAAATTTTACCATGTGATTTCAACTTTAATGACTCAGTCGTCCCTGTTTCTCACTGAACAGTGGGCGCTAAAGTTTCCACATCAAAGTATCCTATATTATAGTCATGCATCGTCCCTGATGTGCCACCAGAGGGCGTCTCTGCTGTCCCTCAGTCACATTGTTGAATGATTTTACAGTTGCTTATGTCGACGATCAGCTGAGTCTAAACCATTATATTCAGTATAATCTCTTTAAACCCGTGAATCTAATTCAAAACCAAGATGATTTTTTTCATGTGTGCACTATTGTTCATCCTCAGCCAAAGATAAAGACGTGACTACAGACCACTCACTCAAACATCCTCCCAGACAGAACTACGCCTTTAATTTGTTTAGCGCATCAGATTCATTGTTCACTATTTGGCCTTTTGCGAGCCAGAAAATCTGCGTATAGGTTTTTACATGTGCTTTACTGGAGCAGTGTAGTAGAGCTGCTGTATGCTGCCTGGTGCTCATCACTTCCATTTAATGTCCATCACACCGGTCACTGCTGCAGTTCTCCAGCTGTGTCTGTGTTTAAAGGTTTCTGTGCGTCTCAAAGTGTCTGCCGGGGTCTGTAAGTTTCAAGACTCCAGGATATAAGATCGTGCTTGACCTCTCCATACAAAGTGGAAGTCGACACCTTTTCGCCCCTCGCTGTGTTTTCCAGTAGTCTGTAAATAATGCTGCAAACTGCCTGGTTTTCAAAAACCAACGAACCCATGCAAGGATCTCTGAAAGACAGGTTAACACGTCGTCTTTGATATGGTTCCTGAAGTGATGGGAGAAAAGTGAATTTCATTTGTTTACATTATGTTTACAATGGCACAGTTTTCATTTTTAAGAATATATATGTAGGTATAAACAATATTTGCATATTTATTGCCTAAGGTTAAATGATATGATGTGTATTGTGTTTTCACCTTTGGAATATAATGTTACAGTTGTCACCTGTATTACTATCTGGATGATTTTGGTAAAGTAGTTGATCATTTTTATGACTACTAAGTGACTGTTTTCTGTGCCTTTTTATGGTTAGAATGCATGGTTAACTATTTATTACGATTTGGAGTCACTGAGATGTGTATTTTTGTATTCTGAATAAATAAATGGTTCAGCTTTTGTTGTACATTTTTAAGGTGCCTTAAAACGGGCTACCTATTCATATCTCTCTTCTTCAATAAAACCAAATACATATGCAGCGTGGCTCCGCCTCTTTTGATTTCACTTCCAGGAAAACAGTCAGGACTATAAAATGTAAAGTATGTGCAGTATATAACAGTTGAAGAAATCTTCTGTACAACGTTTCTCTGTGGTGCCAGAGGATAAATGAGCTGCGGCAAACAAACTCACATTTCAAAGTATGAAACTGGAATCCAGCCAAGTGTCGGGGAACATGGTCACAGTCTCTCCTTCCAGAGTTAGTGTTGAATAATGGCCACAAGAGTTTCTGTTCTTAACTCAGACTTTAAGGAAAATCTTAATGTGTTTTGTGCAACCGGCTCCTGATACCTGTTCGTATTCATCATGTAATGTTCTGCCCTCTTGTGGTGGCAGCTGGGTATTGTCTCTGAAAGCCAGCCTGAGTCATGTGGGTTTCTCACCTCCCCCGCCGCCCCTTCAGGAGACCAGGTCAGTCTGTTCACTCCAATGGGAGAAATGAACCTGTCCGCAAATTGTAAGTAAATATTGAATCCATTTTTCTAAAGCCGCAGATCTTCCAAACATTCTGACATCAAAATTGCATTTTTCAGACAGATCAGAAGAAAATGAACTTTAATGGAGATCTGTCTCAGCATCACAGATCTCTCCTCTCTCTGTCGGTTTCACTGCTGCAGCACGTCACTTTCTAACCACAGAAGTTTAGAGGGACTTATGTGAAACCATGAATTAAAAGTTTAAACTGAAATAAAACTTGTATTTCTTTGTTTAATAATACTACTGCTATTATTATCATTGAACTGTTTTTGGAGATAGAATAAATACGAGCAGCAAATCAGGTGTAAATTCAAACTGTATCTAGTGTTGTATTGTGTTGTCATGTTTTGACGTGAACAAGCAATCAGGACCACGCCCACTTAGGAGACAGGAAGTGTTTCCCACTTTATACCAGTGGCGCTGCCTGTAATACGTCATTTTCTGCATAGAGTTTCTTTGGCTGTTCCACCATTTTTGTCCAATAACCGCAACCTTTACACAAATTTCATCACAAATCATCAAAGGTAGATTAGAAAATGATGATTTAAATAATTAATTTTGTAAAATATCCAAGGTTGAAGATTATATTTACTGTTAAAAAAGATATTTTTTCAGTATGTATGTTTTTGCCCGTTCAAGGGTTAAAGACGTGTGGACATTCAAATGGATGTGGATTCCCTGAGATCCTGTCTGGGATCAGTACCGAGCTGTAAGCTAGTCGCCTTGTTTCTCCTCAGAGATTTTAAGTTACACAAAAAAGAACCATTTAACCAAAAAGTTTTTAATGTTTTTAAAGTTCTTACTTAAGTATGTCTACTAGAAAATAATAAGCTGGTAATTTTCAGGCTCTTTTTCATGCCTCGAATAGGGCCAGTAACAGGGCCTGAAATAGCTCATTTTTTTCTCCTAAAATGTTCAATTTACACCTTAAATAGGAAATAACATTCACATTTTGAAAGAAAATCATGAAATTGTGTCATTTGAACTGAGATACATTATAAAATGGTGATTCATTTAAGTATTTTTCCAAAATATTTATTCAGTATGTTGTTGCCCATTCAAGGGTTAAAGACATGTGGACACTTTGAAGTTAAATCAATGAAAAGACTCAGACTCAAGTTTGACGTTTATCCATATGCCCTTTTTTTATTTATTCAATTATTTTTGATGCTTCAACACACAAAAACACAATAAAGGTGAAACAGCACAACAGTAAGTGTCTGTGTCACTCAGGCTACAGGTTTGGTTCGACTGAAGTTACACTCTTCAGCCAACAGGACACATAATCAGCATGTTCATGGTCTTCTTCCCAGACTGAACATCTAAACCTTCTTTACTGTTTATTCATTTGGTTAAAATATAAAAAAGTTCCCTTTACGTCCAAAAGAAACCACAATAAATGGACAGTAAAGCCCAGAAAATCAAACCCTTTAAACCCCCTTTGTTAATCAGTGATTTAGTTACTGCACAAACACACACACACAAACCATGCAAATGTTTCGGGGCCCCCCCCAAGAACAAAGGGTCCCCCGATGCCCCTCTATAAACCTTCTTAAACCTCCATAAAGACACTATTCAGTGTTCAGTTCTTTATCAGGACGAAGCAAAAGTCACAGAAGGTCGACAGCCTGTGAGTCAGTCCGAGTCGTCATGGAAACCACTTGAGGAGACAAACAGAACAAATTCGGATTAGTTTTCGATCCCTGGTGTGTGAAGCCTGTGACTTTTCTCCCAGAATGCAGTGCGATGACAGAAATCAGCATCTTTAAAAGTGATCTGTCACCTGCCAGAAACACAGGTGAGTCTTACCTAATTGGTCCAAGCCATGGTGATGAGGGCGGGATTTTCATCTTTATATAAAGACCTGACAGATCTGCGTTTTTTCTTATTGCAGCTCTGAGACAAAGACAAACACACAGATTAAGTTTTCCTCATAGAAAACTCTTTCCTTTTGTGTCACACTGTTTACATCTTTGACCACAGTCATGACACAAACGGAAATCAAACATGGTGTTCAACAGTCTGGAGAACTGGCTGGGACTTTGTGGCACAGAGCCAAACTGGTTTGAATCATCTGTGAAGGACAGGGACTAGTTTGTGTCCCAGAGGAATTAGATATCTGAGCACAGAACGATGACGTGGAGTTCCCCAAGGCTCCGTCCTCGGGCCTCTTCTGTTCTAAATGTACAGGCTTCCACCAGCTCAGACTGTTGAATACAACTAAACAGCTCACCATCAGTGACTGGATGATGAGACAGAACTTCCTGTGTGTGTGTGTGTGTGTGTGTGTGTGTATGTGTGTGTGTGTGGACACGGCGTACCGGGGCGCAGGTTTTGTTGCTCTTCACACACAGGTTGAGTCTGCAATGCAGGTAGATGTCCCCACTCTTCCCACTGAACTGGAACATGTTGAAGGAGAAGAAGTTGAATGTTCCCAGTCCGTTGCCGATGACCGTCACTGTGTCGTCAGCTGGGTTGGAGCAGCTGAACAGAAGCGGGAAGACACAGCAGCTGATGAAGTCTATCAAAGTTCAACACTTTGTACCACAGCTTAACCAGGGAAGATTTTTATTGTGAAGCAGCAACAGCTTCCTGTAGCCACTGGTTTTCCTGAAAACATGCTAACAGGTTTATCTGGTCTGAATTCCCCTGTGAGCTCCGCTCAGTGTTTCTGCATCAGCTGGTACAAATGGATTTGGGCAGGTTGATATCATTTGTAATAAAGCTTTGAAGCTTTAGGAGGAAAAGTAAAAGTGTGAGGGAGAAGCAGAGGGAGAAAGGTGAGGCAGAGACACTGTGTCAGGTGAGAGGGACAGGTGTACACAGCTGGTCTAAAGGAAACAGGATCACAGTGATCCAGTGTTAGTTGTCTGAACATCCAGAGGTACAGAGCAAACAGGAAGTGCTGATAACTAACTGTGTCTCTCACCCTTTCTTGATCAGGTCGTATCTCAGACTCCCGTTGGGCGACGACTGGTCGGTGGCCCAGCAGGAGTCAGTCACCACGGCAACCATTTGGTCGTCCAGCCCCTCGGTCTTCAGCTCCACCCAGACTTTCTCCTGCAGCTGGATTTCGGTGCTCGCATTGATGACTTTTGTACGGCCGGCATCGCTGTAGGCCTTCATGGTCAGAGTGTAATTCCAAGGTCCAGATATGATCTTCTGGATCACAGAGCTGCACACACACACACACACACACACACACACACACACACACACACACACACAGACATAAATAGATTCACTTTACAGTTACTCTTGTAGCTGAGTTAAAAGGCAAAGAGTTAATGAGTTTAATTAGCCAATCAGAATCAGCTTTGTCCATTGCTATGGCGACTGTGGCCACCAGGGGGAGGAGGGAAATACGCATACACAATCCGCAGGTTTTCATCAAAAAGCTACAAACTACAAGTCCTACTGAAAACATGTATTGGCTACCAGCGTCCTAAGACTTCAGTGAAGACACTGATGTCTTACATGTGTATCTACATTTTACGGAAAGTTTCAACCATATTTCTATGTTAAAGTACGATGCTCCAAAAACGGGTGGGTTTGGTCATTTTCAGGACATCTCTCCATTCATTCTCTATGGGAATTCTTTCGCTGTTTTTTGCCATTTATGTTGCCATGGTTACTCAAATTGATAAGGAATGTGACAGCACACCATTTGATATATATTTTATCTGGGTTTTCTCAAAGCTGTGGGAGCAGTTACACGCCAAACTTCTTACGGAAGAGGAATATGAAGACGGAGAAATATGCAGGATCATAATATGTAGATATGGAAGGAAGACAGTGACCTCAGAGGTGACTCATGGTCGCTCACCTGTCTTTGATTTTGAAGGCCATGGTCTTGATCTCCGGCTGGTTGTAGTAGCAGGAGAAGTCGATCTGGAATTGGTCGTGGCGAGTGATGACGCCAGTGTTGTTCTGTTTCATGATGGCGTTCTTGTAGATGATCTGGCTGTTGTTGGCCTGCAGGGTCACAGGGATTCACACGGTGTCACATCCATCTACAGAAGCGTCATGCTAAAAATTCTGCTCTGTTTTTCTGAATCAACGACATAATCATCTCTTAATTCTGAGATAATTATCTTAGATAATAAATGACAGAATTTTCTTTCTAAAGTGAATGCATCACGCTACTGTAACACCTGACATGTCTTGAGGTGTGATGACAGAATCAGCATCATATATTAGTTCAGAGACACAGTACCCTGACCACTCCCACTAGCACTGCAGAGCTCAGCTGATTGGCTCATCGAGAGCCAGTCAGGAGAGGACAGACACCCACCATTACCACCGTCCCACAGGTGTTGTTGCTGTCGAAGCTGAAGGTCACCATGTGGGTGCGGCTGTCCATCTGTCCTCTGCAGCTGTTGTTGTTGAGGTGTAACATGGAGTAGTCGACGCCTCTTTCGTTCAGGAGACAACCGGCCAGGGTGACCGAGGCAGAGTTCTGGTCGCAGACCGTCGGCTCGCCTGAACAGCAGGACGAGACGAGGATAATGAAACGCACGCAAACATGTGACACGGTGTCCTTCTGCTGTTAGAAGACTGGAGGAGACGTTCATGTTTCCACCGCAGCAGACGTCTGTGAACGCCTCACTTTACTCCACCAATCAATACTTGTCACATGACTAGTCCATCCAGCGACTGTGTGTAATGTGAAAGTGTCTCTGGTACTATATATATATATGTGTGTTTGAGAGCTGATCATATAAATCAAGAAGTTTGAACGTGTTCACGTGGAGTTCAGGGCATTTTGAACTATTTCCTGACATTTTAGAAGGATATAATTGTCAGATTGATTATTGAGGAAAATCATCACTAATTTCAGCCCTGCAGTCAATTCTCTGATGATGGAGTGATTCCACCTCATCACAGGTTTTCTGTGTTCATCTACTGACACGCTGCATCTGAGGCGTTTAGGGGACATCTGTAAACTGTAATCTGTGACATGCAGCGAGGATCACCAGGTGGTGTCTCGGGGTCTGGGCCCCTGAGCAGTTGCCTTGATGTCATAATACATCAGATGTGTTTCTCAGCTATAACCTGTGATACTGAACATCACACCGTGTGGCTGGTTCTCCCTCCTCACCTAAAGTGTTTTTTGATCTGTATTTGGAGGCGAAGATGGCCCGACAGTAGCAGCTGGTTTTACCACTGATGTCGGCAGCGCAGAACTCATGAGCGCTGCAGAAGGTGTCGTTACAGAAGACCTGGGGGGCGGCTGAAAGAGTCAAACAGACAATCATTAGAGTCAGAGAGACAGACCTGCTCTGAGAGGGGACTGTGTGATCCCTCATCTCGTCCCGTCAGGTCTTAGAAAACAGAGGTGAGTGAAGGTCAGTGAAGGTCTCACAGCAGGTGACATTTGACCTCCAGCCCTGCAGGGTGTTGTTGGACGGCTGCAGGTTGCAGGCGGCGACGTAGGCCTCCAGGAACTGGCACCGACTGAAACCGTCCACCGCTGGATATTTGCACAGATTCTTGATGCAGGCGGTGATGAAGGGCTCTGGGTCGGTGAGGTTGTGGCAGGCGGTGAAGGGCGCCTCCCTCAGGACATTACAGCTGTTGTGGGAAACAGAAGCATGGAGTTCAGTCAACAAGATACAGGTGTGTCACGCTGCGTCCAGGACAGGTGTCAGGTGTCGGGTGTCAGGTGTCAGGTGTGCTGTCTGCTGGTCTAAAACAGAGTCGCACACGGATTCCTGTCGACACAGAAACTGAAACTGAACAGAATAAAAAGGGGGACAATCTGAGCTCAGGTGTGTTTAGCTTTAGTCGTCCCTGCTCACCTGTGCTGGAAGAAGCACCATCAAAATACACTTCAAGTGCTCATCATGCAGTATAACTACAAGGATAAATACATAGTTATTTGATTACAATTTGGAGCTAATTTAATTAGTCGATTGTGTTTTCTATGAATCATGTGAATCTGCAGGAAACAGGAAACTGGTGCAGTAAAAAGGTGAAGTACAGGTAGCTCAGATGTGTCCTTCAGTACAGGACTTGTTCTGTAAATGTACTTGACAACATGAGACATGAGGCAGCACATCTCAGCTGAGTGTGTGTGTGTGTGTTCAGGTGTGTGTGCTCACCGTTCAGTCACCATGGTGCAGTTGATGCTTGTGTTGTTACGTTCCTTGTGCTGATCCTCACAGCTGGGGGGGGGGGCAGACAGCAGGAGGTCAGGGCTTGGTTTATACACAGTAAGTGCAGTGGGATGTTCAGGTGCAGTCACTCACCTGGAGGAGCTGGAATTGGACGACTTCTCGTCACTCAGAGTCCTGTTGCCACATAAACCCTGCATGCTGGGTGATCCACCTGAGACAAGGAGTCAGGTGATCAAAGTCAGACTGGAGCCTCACGGCCGCTTGTTAAAAGACAGGTGTCATCACTGATTCAATCAGCCACAGTGTGTGTCCTCTGTGATCCAGATTTCAGTCTAAACAGAACCAACACACTTGTTGTGTTGTTTCTGTTTAAACTCAAATCACTTCACATTGTTTTGTAAATGAATCTCTCAGTGACCAACACAACATCATCAGAGCTGTTCACTGTTGTCACATGGAGGTGTCGCAGAGACTCTACCTGTCGTGGTGATCTGTGCGGTGTAACCATCAAAGAAGACGGAAGTCTTGGAGAGCGGGAACATGGCGGTGACTCCGGTTTTGTCCTTGGAGAGTTTCACGCCGTGATGCTGCTGAGGCACGTTGCTGAGGCTCAGCACCGTGCCGTTCACCTGCATCACAGCGGAGAGACAAAGTGGAGGGAAAACACTGGTTCAAATGTGAGCGACACCGCTGAACAGGAAGTTACTGACCCCACACATATGTCCAACACGCCTCCACACCATCCTCTCTGGACACAGCACTCCTCACACGCCTTGCACCATAGAAACCATGTTTGCTTGTCGTCTTTGGTTTCCTCAGATGTTCTGAATTCGCCACCTGAACCATCCACTTTGACCCACGCCACGCTGCTTACATTTCAGACCTGTCCCATTCGTCAAATGACACCCTACTATTCTACATAAAGCAGATTACCCATCACTCCGGTCCACCTACAGCCATCTTCTCCTTCAAAGCCCAATCACCCTAAATCCTTCAGAAACCGCTGCAGGCTCCCTGCTCCATCAGAAGGTTTAGAGCACAACAGCAACAGATCCTCTTTTCATCTGGGAATCCAGACAAGTCGATCCAGACTAGACATTCTTTCAGAATCGGAGCCGCCACTTTATCTTTCCGCAATGGCATTGACGCATTCAAGTCATATGTCAATGGTCCTCCCAAGCATATCATCACTACATCGGTTCGGATCTCAAAGATCTCAGAGCCGCTCGAGCTCACCTCAAGTAAAAGGAGGGTTTTGGGGGTTCGCTGTTGCCCAGGACAGATTCACCACGAAGCCTCCCCACATCGCGTCCATGAATCAAGCAAGAAACCACAAGAACAACCTTCAACAACCCTCACCTGAACTCTTCCACCTTGTCCCAGGTGAATGCTGACACCCGACTTGTGCAGGATCACTTGGTCCAGAAGACTGACGTCTTTACGCCGGCGGTCCTGGAAGACCGCCACCAGCTGGACACCCATATGTGACATCAGAGAGTAAGCACAGCGGTTTGGGACGGAGGTCACATTGCCGCCAAACCTGATGACAGTGGAGCCGATCACAGTGCAAGTGGATGGGCACCTAACACACGGAGGGAGGGGGGGTGTTAGTATCATCAACAGAAAACAAAAGAGAGAAAAAAATATTTTCCTAGAAATAAAAATGAGACGTATTTACGGGCAGCTCGTTCCACAGGGACCGACTGTGAGGTTTGCCTGTTGACTACACTGTACACTGAAGCCTTTTGAATCACACCCCGACCAGCTTGGATCAAATAGAGAACCTGGGAAAAACACAGAAACAAGCAACATTAAAACAGTTTGGCCCTGAGGGCCCCGTTACAGAGTCCGTCCCTCGTGTTCACCCGGCTCTCTTGAGATCCTCCACCCTGATACACAGCTGGTGACTCGAGTTTAGGTTAAATGGTAAATGGACTTGAACTCATACAGCAATTTTCTAATCTTACTGACCACTCAAAGCTCTTTAAAGGTTGTGGTTCATACAACCAAACACACACACACACACACACACACACACACACACACACACACACACACACACACACACACACACAGAGGATATGTATTGAAGTGAGTAAAACCAGAAATAAAAGGTAGGACAATAAAACTCAAGATCATAAAGATAAAATAATACAAGAGAGGAGACGTTTGAAAAGAGTAAAACCAGTAAGAGAGGTCGAAATGAAATTTTTAAAAAAATTAAATAAAATTAAAGTAGGGTATTAGAAGGAAAACAATCCAGACAATAATCATAGAATATAAGGACATACCAGTAAAACAGCCTCAAAGATATAAATAAATAAAATTCTAATAAAAGCCAGACTAACAAGGTCAGTCTTGAGTTTGAGCTGTTGGTGGTTATTAAACTAACACTGAGCACTAACCTTTGTGCGTGCATCCGTCAAGGTACTTGTAGACAGTCCGACCACTGACATTCCACTTATCCAGAGTAACACCACGGACGACCAAGTCCACGACCTGCAGAGGAACGACAGCACAGAGGCCGCTGACACACACAAGGAACTCAACTAAAACTGTGTCGTCCATTTGGGCAACTAAAGCAACATGTGTGTGACGTGTAAACATCTTTATCGACTATTCCCCATCTATGTCGTACATGTACTTACGAAATTTTTTTTCGAGGAATCAGGAGTCACTTTCACAACTGGTGCCGAAAACATGCGGAAATTAAATTGAATCTGGAAACATGAAACAGGTGAGAATCAGAGACTGTTGGGAGAAAAAAGCTTGAGATGACCTGAATTGATATAAGAGATCAGACAGACTCTGATGAAACTCACCAAAATTGATGAATTGGTATTTTGTAAGAATATATTAGTGGAACATGATGAGGAACCTGAGAGACCTGTCAGGTTTCTATGATAGTCTGATGAATTCGTCTCTGTTATTATTGATTTGGACCAAAGTCCTTTGACGATATCAGTGTCAAACACCTGGAGACAGTTGTTTCCAACCGTTTCATTTTTAAAACCTTTGAAACAAATTGTGCTTTGTCCGTTGGTGATATTTACCTGTCGACAATAGGGAGACATAACAAATCAATTAGTACAAACTCATAATGCATGTGTGTATAACATAATTAAAAAACATAACTGGAGATGGTTTTAGCTGACGGTCAGGAGCGGGACCACACCACAAACACCTCTCTTCCTGTCGTACATGCCTTCCTGCCCTGAAACTGAACTTGTCAGTCACACATTTTC
Source organism: Seriola lalandi dorsalis (assembly GCF_002814215.2). NCBI lineage: Eukaryota > Metazoa > Chordata > Actinopteri > Carangiformes > Carangidae > Seriola > Seriola lalandi. The sequence continues at coordinate 172,591 of NW_019525488.1, read as the reverse complement.
CCCCCAGTCAGCCCTGTTGTGGCGCTGATGCGACCTTCACCAAACACAGACTCATAAGATCAACAAGGACAAAGACGTGAAGCTGTTCTCAAAAGTCCAGCTTCGTCTTACTCACGTATATATTGTTGTAACGTTGTCCAAAAAAGTCGATGGGGCAGTCGCTGATATTTTTGGTGAAATTGCTTGTAAATGTTTCTCGGGAAGCTGAAAAGGAAACATGGTGAGAGTCAGTTAGAGAAGTCAATCAGCAGGTTGGACCACAAGAGAAGTTGCAAATGTAATTGTTGGGAAAAAGAGACCCCCAGGAGCCTACAGCACCCTACAGGAGCCAGCAGGAGCCTGCAGGACCCTACAGGAGCCAGCAGGACCCTACAGGACCCTACTGGAGCCAGCAGGACCCTACAAGAGCCAGCAGGAGCCAGCAGGACCCTACAAGAGCCAACAGGACCCTACAGGACCCTACTGGAGCCAGCAGGATCCTACAGGACCCTACTGGAGCCAGCAGGACCCTACAAGAGCCAGCAGGAGCCAGCAGGACCCTACAAGAGCCAACAGGACCCTACAGGACCCTACTGGAGCCAGCAGGACCCTACAGGACCCTACTGGAGCCAGCAGGACCCTACAAGAGCCAGCAGGAGCCAGCAGGACCCTACAAGAGCCAACAGGAGCCAGCAGGACCCTACAGGAGCCAGCAGGACCCTACAGGACCCTACAGGAGCCCATGTAGATTCACGGGACAACTAACAGTTTAGAGTTTATTAACGGCTCAGCCTGATAATGATCTTCCTGCTTCAGTCGGTTTGCTGATGATGGTAGAGTTTCAACATGGCTGCCGTGTGGATGAGGTGGTGTGTGTTCTTACCTACAGTCTGGCTGAGTGCAGCCAGGTAAAGCAGGACGAGGAACATGTCGGAGGAGAGCGGTCCGCTGACAGGGAGCTGCAAGACAGAGCAGTGACACATTCACCTTCACACAACTCTGTGACATCACATCCAAAGACTCATTCAGTTGAGCTCAGCTGATCTCAGACCACATTTCCACACAGTCTCCTCTGTGAGTCCGTCACAGTCTGTTTGGATCAGCCTCCCAACAAGACACATTTTAACCATGAGTAACTGAAATTAAAGATAAACATGACAACAACAAAAAAACTTTACTGTTTTACTTCGTACTTTGTTAATGTTGGAAAATCCTCCTCCAGCACAGCACGTCATCAGGGAGAAGTCTCCACTGATCTTCTGATTATTAACTGAATATTCACATTTACAGCTGCAGACTCATTATGGTAGAACCATGTATCAACTCCTACATACAGTTTGATCTGTTTGCAAAACTCAAAAGTCCAAATGTAATGAGATCAACACAGTAAATGTGAGCTGAGCAGAATAAAGTTTTGTGTGGTTGTGATGGTGTTTTCCAGGCCTGACTCACCACAGTGCAGAAACAAAGAGGCAGAGACAGAGTCTTACCTTCTGGAGGTTTTCTGGACGACCCGGGAGAAGATGTTCTCTGCTGGCCTCAGCTCTGCTTCAGGTTCCTCTTGCTCAGGTCTCGGAGAGATGTGGTCTCGCTCTCTGCTGCTCCTCCTTTTATACGTTTTCAGCCCAAAAGACATGTTCAGCTATTTTTGTCAAACTGGTTTTAGCACATTACAGAGTGACATGAAGAATTGCTGTAAAACATGTTGTTTTGCATGTTGTTGCTAGGGACACATAAACCCTAGGGTGCTCTCCACCAAAAAAGTGTCACATGATGTATTGCACAAGTAGAAGCCAGACAAAATCAAAGAAATAAAGTGACAATAAATAATTCCCCAGAGCCCCGGCTGCACAGCAGCAGGTTGAACAGATCCACCAGTTGGTTTCCAGCTGACTTTATTGGCTGTGTTGACCACTTTCACCAGGATATCTTATATGAATAAAACTGAGGACATTAAACTGTAGTTCAGGCCACTTTCTGCTGCTGCCTGCTAAACAGCCTCCAGAAAACGAACAAAAAGCCAGTGAGCTTCATGAGATGATGAAAACAAATAGAACTACTTTTTACAACTAAATACGTGCCTAGATAACTGAACACTTCTAAAACTTGAAATGATGCTGATCACCAATTCTTTGATTCTGGGTAGTGGACCCTTTGTCCATAAGGTGACTACGGTGCTATGATCTAACTAAAGAAGGACCTGCTGAGACTGTCAGGTGGGTGGCAGTGGTGGGAACACACCGAGGAGTGATGTAACTGTTACCTGTCCTGTAAATAATGACTCACTGTGATGGAACGGCGGAAATGTCTCCTTATTCCATCACTGCAGACACCAACAATGACAAACTGGTTTCAGCCAGTGGACATTTTTACCTGATCTGAGATCTGTTGATAACAGCTGGAGGGTGACAGCGGTTTGGGGTAATTAGCGGCCCACAGCTCACTTCGCTGGTTCGTCCGGTCCTGACTGAGAGGACCGGTTTACGTTGGTGTTCTCGTTCACACAGGATTTTGTTGTGTTATTGAGGATTGTGATTGAGCAGGAACGTTTTTAAAGGGTGAAATAGTTTGTGTTCCTGCCTCCAATGAAGTCGACTTCAAGGGCATCATCCTTTCTCTTTTTTAAGGGCATAAAGAATATGAGGGAGCTGATGGAAATGAATGACTCTCAACCACTGAAAAGGCTGTTTGACATATAAATGCATTTGAATTCATTCATCCATTCATCCATTCACAAACTTTATAATAGTAAAATTTACTTGCATGGCAACTTTCATACAAGAAATGCAGCTAAGTGCTTTACAACAAAAACATTACATGTTGTAAGACAAGATTAATTAAGTAAAATAAATTGAATAATAATAAATAGAAACAAATAAAAATAAAGTTACAAGTAGAATTACCAGAATGCATCAAATCTGGTAAGAAACTCTGTCCATGTTCTATTTCACCGAGTGTACGCTCATGTTGAACTGCACCTCAGCTGACAACATCTGAACTGCATTAAAGCCAAAGAGCTACATCAAGACAAAGGTAGACATTTATTTATTGATTTATTTATTACTTTTATTTATATTCTCAACATGCATGTTTACAGTGAAAAGAAATGAGCGGGAGCACAAACACATGAAACACAGCAGAAGTTAGAAAAGATGAAGCAGTGACAGACACGTACAAGTGTTTTAACTCAGACTGCTGCTCTGACAGGAGAAAGGTCGTCGACAAATAAACGATAAGATAAGCCACCATTTTTAATGAAACAATACATATTTATTCATTCATGAATATAAGGGGTCAATAACTTTGTCAATTTTCTTATTAATGGTAATAACCCAGCCAAAAACAACTTCAATAATATACATGAGAGAGATTTTCATACAGTTTTTCATTTAATATGAAATTATGAATAAGAATATTTTCCCCCGTGACTTGTTGGACTTTTTCCAGAACTAGTTGAAGACGAATGAAGGATATATCTCCATCTATACTCAGTACTCAGCTTTTTAAGATATTTTTGTAATAAAAAAACGTGTTGCAAGAAAGACTGAGAGGTTTCACATTAGGGTTTTTCTGTCTCTTCTCTCACTTCTCTTCAAAACATTGTCTGGAAAAACAGCAGAAAATATTTTAATTTAATTATTGCTTTTTAAAACATTAAAAGTTGTCAAAAAACTGGAAGGAGTTTAACAAATCAGATCATTTAAAATGCTTCTTTAAGAGACCTTGTCCTCTTGTGTCACATGTTTGTCCTTTGATGTGACAGTAACAGGTATCACACCTGTGGACATTTTCTGTCACAGCAAAGAATCTGTTGAGTCAGCAGTTTACCTTCTCATCACCTGACAGGTAGAAGGACACATTTGCCCACAACACAAAACTATTTCTTTCTTTTATTGTTACTCTTGAGACACACACAAAAATCGATTATTAGATCAAAATCGACCCTCATTTGAATAATCAGATATCGATTCATAAAACCGGAGATCGATGTTTTACACTCTCCTGTGGACGTGCTCCAACGAGTTCCGGTCAGGTGAGCGGAGGTGTGGAGCTACGTTTCCGTAGCCTAGCCTGTTAGCTTAGCTAGCTGAGTGGACGTCTCCAACGCGGCTTCATTTGTTCGACGCAAGTCAGTAAATGTTTGTAAACCTGTCGCCATGGTAACAGTGGGCACATAACCTTTGAAACGGGCCGCAACTCAACCGTGCGCGTGCACCGTAGGAGCGCTCCGGTAAGTAAACAGACGGCACTACACCTCTGCACGCGAGAGACAGGTGAGGTCCCAATGACGTCAGCGGCATCTCTTATTTCTTGAGATGCGTGCAAAGTGTTAGTCGTGTTAAATAGACAGTGCGTTCATGTAACTGCTCCGTGTCCATTCGTGATGTAAACACTCATGTTTTTAATGAAGCTCCAGGTGAGAGGAACAATTGACAACATTTACAACTAAAGACAAACATCTTCTGCTGGGTGAATGGAGTTTAGCGGTTGGAAACATTTTTTGGTCTGCCATTGTTTTATTTTGAAACTAGTTGTATCCCTCCGCCACTCAGACTAGTTCCAGGTTACATCCCTATTTATCCAGCGTCAGAGACAATATGAACCTTTAGTGTGAAAATTGTTGCTGAAACTGCCTTGAAGTCTTGAGTACTGGATAAAAAGTGGTACGTGTGGTCATACTGTCCTTGACCTTTGACCTTTGACCACCAGAATCTAATCAGTTCATCTCTGAGTCCAAGTGAATGTTTGTGCCAAGATCTCGTTTCTCATCTCACTCTGCAGCGGGTCAAGGTTCACCTCAGAGGTCCCAGGTCCTGGTGGATCCTCAGTAGGAAGTCAGTTTCCGGTTCATGAGAGGAAGCTGGTTAATGGACACTTTGTCCATAAGGTTCCCGGACAAGAGAGAGAAAATCCAGTATTTAACCTTTAGACAGTATGTTTGTTGAGTGACGTCCTTTATAAGTTCCCTAACCGTATCGTGACCACTACCTTGAGACCAGACATCATTGTCTTGTCCGAGTCCACCGAAGTCGAGGTTCTGTTGGAGCTGACAGAACCTTGGGAAGACAGGAAGCCGGGGACGGGTACAGCTGCTCTCAAGTTGCCGCACGGAGAGCAAGGTTGGATTTTGGGGTTTGCCCAGAGCTTTCAGTTCGACGGGCATCGAAGGAGTGAGGAAGAGAAAAGCTCAATGATATGCACATGTACATATGTGTAAGTATATTTGCATATATATGACAAATATGCAATAAAAATAGCTTCTTTCGTGAAACGCCTTTCTAAACACATACGTAACATACATACATGAAAGCACGCTGTTGGAAACTAAAGAATGCGACTGAGCAGGAATGTTTAAAAGGTGAAATGACCTTTTGAAAGTATTCAGACGTCTCATTCCTCAGTAATACTCTAAACCTTCAAAGGCAGACTGATGGATGTCCAGCGGCTGTCCTGATGCTCACAACCTCAAATAGTTCTGTTGAGTGCACCTTAGTTTTTGCCTCCAGCGAAGACGTCCATTCAGTGATGACAGTCATGGACCATAATGTCAATTGTCTTGTCCAAAGTAAAACTACGGTGGCCCTGAGAGCTCAGAGACCTGCCACTAAAGAAAACAAAACCAATTTAGAAAAACATCTTCATCGGTTTGAGATTAACACACGAGCTGCAAATACTCACAGCGCACCGTGAAGAGGTATACATATCATCCTCTCTCTCTCTCTCTCTCTCTCTCTCTCTCTCTCTCTCTCTCTCTCTCACTCTCTCACTCACTCTCTCTCTCTCTCTCTCACTCTCTCTCTCTCTCTCTCTCTCTCTTACTCTCTCTCTCACTCTCTCTCTCTCTCTCACTCTCACTCTCACTCAGAATTGAGGCAAGAAAATAATAAAGTGATGACCCCGGCTGGGACGCACTTGTTCATTGCTTTTAACTTCAATAGTCACAGTTGAATTGTGCGTTGAAGTGTCTGAGCGGCAGCCGTGATCACAGCTGCTCCACTTCTCTAAATGATGAGGAAAGGAGCTTCACTGCTTCCTCTCTTGTCTCCTTCAGCAGAGGAAACACTGGAACTTCCTTTACCAAAGGAAAGGAGAAATGCCGTCCCACAATTCCTTGCTGCAGCAACATGTAAAGAGACGCACCGTTGTAGTCTCACGTCAGCAGAGCCAGGTAAATGTAGAAACAACAGAGCAGCTGTTTCCTGTCTGATGGATCCATAAATATAGATTTATTCTCTTTCAATCAGTCAGGAGTCGTCATGAAGAACAAGCTGATGAATCTATAGTTACATCATCATCATCATCATCATCATCATCAGAACTAAATACTAGTCTATACATTCATGTTGTTTCTCTAAATCCTGAATGCACTGAGAAAGGATTGTCTCTTGTTAAGAGTTATAGAAATGTCAAAAGTGCCTATGACAGAACTATATTCTGATCATTATTTCTATTTAATTATTATTTTAATGGCTCAACTTTCTCTATTTGTATTTTCCTTTCATGTTTTCTTACTTCAAATTTTCAATCCTGTTTGTTTTTGTGGTTAAAGGAGGATTTATAAATGTGTAAATATTGTAAATAAAGTTAATTAAAAGTGTAAGAGCAGATTCTCTTCTTTCCCTAACTCTTCATGAAGTCTCCTTCTCTCCTTCACGTCTTCCCTTGACCTCATGACCTTTTCCATCGAGGTCGAGGAGACGAGGTTAGAGAGGAGATCATTTTGACTTTTCGACCGCAGCCCAAGTGCGTTCCAGCCGGGTGCATCACTTTTTAGTGTCCCCTGGAAACACTTCTGTTGTGACGTGAGTGTTTGCAGCGCACGTGTTGCCAAGGTGATGAAGATGTTTTCTGAATGTGCAGTGCGTTGAGCAGAAAACACATGCAGACGTATTCAAAGACTCTGTTTTCTGGTTGCAACACTTGCAGTAAACGGAGCCCAGTTTTGACCATGCACTTCGGAAGCAGGTGAAGTTGATGTTGGCGGGTTGATGATCCAGATTTGTGTGCGGTTCTTTGATACTTTCACAGTATTAATATAGAACCCAGAGCAAAGAACACTTTACAGAGACACCATGATGTTACTTTAAAACATTTATTCTGTTTTCACCAGGAGCACTGTCATTCACATCATCATCATCATCATCATCATCATCATCGAAGGGGTCGGATGCTGACAGCTGTGGCGGAGAGTCAGTGAGCATGTGTCAGCAGGAAGCTCAGGTCAGTACCTGGGTCGTACTCCGCCGAGGACTTCCCCCTGAAACGACAAAGACAGCACGGTGAGAACCGCCGCTTACTGGTTTTACTGGTCTGCTTCCAGGCTGTCGTGGGCTGACCTGGTGAAGAGTCTGGCCTTGGTGGTTCCCAGTAAAGTGGCTTTGTCTCCCTCCACCAGCAGCATGGACCCCTCCCTCAGACCCTGAGAACACAAACAAGACAACTGTTAACCCTCGAATGAAGGTCACAAACAAAAACACTGCGGGACCTGACGTGGAAAACACACTCAACCATGAACCATTTCCACCTGACCAGTCCGTCCTCGTCTCTGTTCTGGTTCCACAGTGGAGCAGTCCAACCAAACCACGTCAAAGCAACTTTACTTTATCATTACGTCGTGACTTCGTTTTCAAAATGTTGTCACTTTTTATAAAAAAAAATTTTCGCAAAAAATTACAACGAATTTAATCTTCAAATATTTGATTTCTGCTTAAATTCTTGTCTGTTAGCGAGGAGGAGGAGTTTCAGCATCAGAGGTAGACAACAGGTAAAGGAGAGCGGCTGGTCTCACCAGGACACATGGAGTATCAGGCTCTTCATGGTACTGGATGATCCTCTGCTCTCTGCTCTCCTGCAACAACAGGAACAGGGCGGTACATCAGGCTGATGCTACACGTGTAGCATCTGATTAGCTTAGCTGCGGTTCAGCGGAGCCGCAGCTGCACTTTAATGTTAATATCTTATTTCAAGTACAGTTTTTAACTTTATTTTCTTTATTTTTGTTTGAAATGCAGCTTTTATAAAATATATATGTACACAAAGACACACTTTGATATACAGTACATGAATCTACAACTCAGCTTCATTAGTGATTAATCTGCTGATTATCTTCTGCAGTAATTATTGAACTGTTTCAAACGATCTGATACTGTAATCAGAGCCGACAAAGATCAGCATGCAGCCAACATCTGGATTTTCTGCTTGAAACCACTAAAACAATGAATTGATTATCAAAATAGTCGTCCAACTAAACTAATCAATTAAGACAAAAAATGTCTAGATTAATGCAGGAGGACATGATTGATTTGTTAGGTGTGACGCCTCCACTACACTAAAAGCGCTGGTGACCACAGGGGGGCGTCCTCCTACAACATACAGCTTGAGCTGGACACAGAGGCATGCTGGGAAACACCAGCCTGAGAGAGGTTGTGTTTTTATGTAATTAATCAGCAGCTACTTTGATCTTCGATTATTCATTTATCAAACACAAATATCACATATTCTTTATCTGTTTGATTAGAAACTGAAGTGAAACTGTTTTCACTAGGTTTTATGACATTAATAATAATAATAACTTTATTTATAGAGCACTTTTCATACAAGAGATGCAGCTCAAAGTGCTTTACAATAAATAAAATGAGGGCAGATTGAAGGACAGTGAAATACATTGATAAAGATGATAAAATGTGTAAATGAAAATAAAAACAAACCAATAAAATCAAACGATCAAAAGAAATAATCAATCAACCATCATTGTAGCTAATAAAAGTGATTTATGAAAGCAGAAAGGTGATTGTGGTGACGATAGAGCAGCAGGGGATTATGGGATGGCTGATTTTAAACACCCACGGATTCAAACTGGTCATTTCTGCGCTGGAATGAAAAAGCAGGAAGACACTGACACTGTTGCACAACTTCCTCAAAGAAACTGAACCGTTCACACGTGAAGAAGAGCAGCTGATGTCTTCAGTGTGAACCAGCGACCGTCACAGAAACATCTGCATCTTCGTTTCATGACAACGGCCAACGTGTGTGTGTGTGTGTGTGTGTGTGTGTGTGTGTGTGTGTGTGTGTGTGTGTGCACTACGAGAGCGAAGCCCGGCTGTGTGGACTAAATGTGTGTTTTCATGTCACCACAGTTTCTCTCATCAAACAAGCGTCTTCCGAGTTTTTCATCAAACTCAGAGACGGCTCATTTTCAGACGATTGATTGTTGCCGCCGGTTTATCACCGTTTTAGCTTGAGGTGTCCGTACGTCCCGTTCTCGTGGACGCCGTATCTCAGTAACCTCTTCAAATTTGGCACAAACACTCACGAGGACTCAAGGATGAAATGATTAGATTTCAGTGGTCAAAGGTCAAAGTTTCATCATCTCTCACATACCAAGCTTCGATTGGACCTGAGGCCAGTGATAAAAGGACTATGATGACACGGCAGGTTCTTGACCAATCAGTGCAGGCGTCATTATCACCCCGTGTGAATGAGGTAAAAGCCAGCAAGACAAAGACTGTTGGTGAGACACTGTTTTACTGCATCCTTATCTCTAGAACATCAGTGTGAACAGCCTACCTGTGATAAAGTGTCACCTGTGCTTCAGGTAAATCAAGGCCTTCACATGAAGCCACTGTAAATCTTCAATCGAAAGGAGTAAAGGCGGTTTGTTGCAGAGATCACAACAAATATAATAATATACAGCAAATATGAAGCTACAACTTCTTAGACCTGGTTCATCTAAACAACTTGGACTTACTTGGACTTTATTGGTGCTTTGATGATAGTGGAAGAGCCTGATTGGTCTGTATGGTTAATGATGACTGATCAAAAGGATCAATCATTTCCTATGAAGTCCGGTCTTGGGTTTTTCTCACTCACCCCCATGTGGCGGCTGCTGGGGTCGGGGTCCAGGTAGTGAGGGTTGATGTTGAAGGGGACGAGGCCGATGGCGGAGAAGGACGGAGGATAGACGATGGGCATGTCGTTGGTGGTGTTGATGCTGACGGTGGCCACGTTGGTGCCGGCACTGGAGCCCATGTAGGGGACGCCATCCTGGGGGGGGGGGGCATAAAGGAGGGAAGGATGATAAGGAAAGAGGTGTCAGTCATTAAGTCTGTTTTGAGACACTGAGTTGTTGTTGAGAAAGTTTCTCATCATAATGATTCACAGGATCTAAAACTATTTTTATGCCTCTACAGCGACAGCAGACGGAGCAGGAGCCATATTGTTTTGAGGTTGTCCGTCCGTCCCATTACTCAAGACACAAATGTTTAATATTTTCTCTGACTCTAGATAAACTGGATGTAATCTGGAACTAGTCTGAGAGGCGGAGGGATACGACCACAAGGTTGAAATACTAGTTCTAACTGTTTCTGTGCTTCAGTTTTTGGCTGATGTTGACACATCTGCGCTCAGCTGATATCGGCCTCACCTCCAGCACTCTCCTCCTGATCTCCGTCACCACCTTGTTGTCATAGAGACTCTTCAGCAGCCGGAAAGTGTTACCTCCTCCTGCGAAACACACGACCATGATTATATGACGTGACCACGCTGCGGACGAACTGAGAGGACGGGCTGCTGTGAGGAGTGAAGGAAAGGACGCAAGAAAGCAAGGGAGGAGGAGGGAGGGAAGGAGGAGTGATAGGAAGTAGGGAAAGGAAGAAGATGAAGAAAAGAAACGGGGCAAAGAAAAGGAAAAACGAAAAAGGGGAAGCTGCACGGAGCTGCCTTGCCGTACTCTTCCTCACCTATAAAAATGCCTTCAGCCTTCCTCACGGCGTCGACGGGGTCCGAGGCCTCGTGGATGCCGTCCACCTCATAACCTGCAGGGGCCGAACACCTTTCAGTTCAATCGGTCTGTCCTGATTATGTCACACATACACTCACACACACACTCACACACACCTACACTCACACACACCTACACTCACACACACCTACACATACACTCACACACACACACTCACACACACACACACACACACACACACTCACACTCACACACACACACACACACACACTCACACTCACACACACACACACACACACACACTCACACACACCTACCCAGAGTCTTAAACTTGTCCCTGGCGGTTTTGGTGTAGGCGTGTCTGTCGTGAAGAGCATAAGGAACGAACAGAACTCTCTTCACATCCCTGAAAGACACAAACCACCAGTCGCCATGTTTGTCAACGTGCAGCTCCGGTTTCATTAGATTAACATTATAATAGTGATGGTGACGATAATGGATGAAATCTTTGTTCCATTCACACTCATATGCCGAGTCTCTCCACACCAATCTGGTATTTTAATGATCCTTTAGTACAAAGGATTAAAACACTAATAATGAACTGCTGCTTGTGTGCCGAACATGACTACTGATTTACATTTCACTATCAAACCTATCCAAAGAGAAATGTATGTTTGCTGATGAATATGGAGATTTTAGATTTCCCACACAGCAGTAACACTGATTCTGTTTTAACACACAGATGTTTGTCTTAAATACTTTGTCCATGTTCTAATTACACTCCAATGCCAATGAAATCTCTCCACACCAAACTCCATTGTAAAATCTGGCATTTTAATGATAAGTTACTATGAACTACACCTGACATATTAACATAATTTAAGTTTGTTGTTTCAATTAAACATTTATAACATAGTACTACCTGTATGCCGAACTTTACAAGAAAACTAGTGGTACACAGAAGATATTGAGCCTTGATCATAGAGAGATGAATCTTTGCTTAAAGAACGTTGAAATATTTAATTGTTAATTTTTTGAACGGAATTCGCCGTTTGATTTTTCCGCACCTTGACAGCGTGACACTGTGACTTACTTCCCGAAGAAGTGAGAGATGTGCTGCTGACAGTGGTCCAGGTATCCGCTGCCGTGCAGCGTGGAGTTGGACACCAGCAGGAGTCTCCTCTTCATCTCTGGGCAGCAGGTGAACACGGAGGACAAGCCGCGGAGCTGCGGGGTCACAGTTCAGCTGTGAATCCGCTGACAGCAGCTCTCTGACGGGCAGGAAACACTGATATCACCCCTGAGGGATTCAGCTTTAAACCCCGCTGTCAGCTCTCACACCAAATCCCAGCTGGACTTTTCTACTTCGAAGTTTCACTTTCACCCAATCAAAGACTTTGTATCAAAAGTAGAGTTTCATGTTCCACCGGCGGCGACAACAACTTCCGGCCCAAGTCTTTCTCTTTCAGAATAAAAGCAGCTCTTTTTCTTCTTCTTGATGTTTTTTAAGCTGTTGGCGGTGAATTACCGCCACCAACTGGTCAGAATAAGAATTATTATTATTTTCAAATGTTTCATTATTCAAAACATTTTCCATTTCAATTATTAAAACTATTAAACATTGAAAATGGAGGAAACAGTCATAACTTCTGAGGTAAAATACATAGTAAAATATGAACAATACCATGAAATTAAAATGATATACATGTTACATATCAATAAGGATAATAAAGAAAATAGTAAAACAAAAGTATTTCAAAAGGACTGACTATATACATAAGGGTAAACAAAAACAGATATTAAATGAAAATATTTAAGGCTTCACAAGTTTCTACTGTTTTTATTGCTTTATTTCTTTAGTGCGTGTAGTGAATCAAAACAGCGTCCGACTATTATTTGGAATTGTTGAATGTGTGGTTTCATTTTAGTTCATTTGTATTTTCCATATAAAATAGAGATTAAAAATAAATGTTTATATTTTTACAATCAATGTCATTCTTATCAAAAAAAATGTAACGTCTCTTTTTTCTAAATTAATAGTTGAACCAGTCAGCTTCTTAAAGAAAAATTATACATCTAACCAAAACTATTTCATAACTATGCTCAGGTTTGTAATTGCAAAAAACAATAGTCTTGAAAGCACCACGTGTACAGGACAAATCAAGTGTATAATTTTAAATGAAACTTTTCCAATTTAGTTAATAACACAATGTTTCTTATTATGGTTCCAAACGTTTTTTCCATTTAAAGTCTCCTGATATGACTGTTATTACATTTTTTTGTCCGTGAAGCATCTGACAAAGCTTTGCAGACATAAACACATAAAAGCGAGCCGGAGTGATGTCATAAATCTGCGTCCAGGTGTCAAGCTGAGCAAGAGGTTTTGACTTTAACTAATCAACCATGACTGAAAAATAACGTCAGAGGTTTGACTGGAGCTCGTGGGAAACCCATAAAATGTTGCTGCTGGGCATCAAACCTGTGAAGTTAAAAATAGAAACACAGTATTGTGTGTGTGTGTGTGTGTGTGTGTGTGTGTGTGTGTGTGTGTGTGTGTGTGTGTGTGTGTGTGTGTTCACTGATCCCTCGTATCACTCAGCTTTCATTATGACCTGACTAACGAGCTGGAATAAGCCTGTTAGTGTTCACCCTCCATTTCAGCTTCACTTTGCTTTGTTATCGCTCAATATAATCTCAAGAATAAATACATAAAAAGAAAGTGATGATGATAGTAATACAGAGAAAATTATGAACAGTGGAAATTAAAATAAAATCCTCATATCTTGTGTTCCCTTTTACCCTGTGTAACATTCATGTCATAAAAAATGATGTATAAGTTATGATATTTTTTCTCCTTGTCTCATTTTATTATTAGTTAATTGTTATTATGATTACATATAAATGTTGTCATAATCAATGAGCCTGTTGAAACTGATAAAAACAGTCATAATAATGATGATACTACTACTACTACTAAATAATAATAATAATGATAATTACAATATGATGACAGGTCATACATTTACATACTGAGCAAATAAATGTCTCTGAGCAAAATATAAAATAAAAATTATAATGAAATAAATGAATAAAATCAGTGAATGCTCAGACAGACATGGCATTTTATTTATAATTTTAAAAAATTAAATTATTTATTTTTGTTATGTATTTATCAAATTCATCACATAGATATTGTTAGTCTATGTGCATATATAATTTTTACTATGGGCATTTCATATATGTCACACATAATACCCATATATGATGATGCTGATATATGATTCTATATAGAAATTATATATATATATATATATATATATATATATATATATATATATATACATATAGTAGTACTGGTATATATATTCATATTCATATTGTATGGGTGAACATGTTCCAATAATCGATGAATGGTTGGTAAATGTTTGAAATCCAACACCTCTGGGTTTCACCCCGGGAACCAGCAGAGATCTGCCGCAGAGAGTCAGTGGAAACACGCAGCCAGAGAGGCAGCAGCAGCGGCGGCAGCGGTGGGCGGTGCTAAACCACATCTGGATGAAAAACATCTGGATTTCTCTCTGAGCATACATGACCGACCGACAGACTGACGGACGGACTGACCGAGCGCCCCTGAGTTTCTCCGGCTGACTTTGCCCGCAGATGATGGCTCGGTGCTGGACGTTTTGGACCGGGATCCTAGTCCTCATGACCGCCGGTGAGTGCTGCCTGATCTCCGGACTTCTTTCTTTCTTTTCCTCGGGGCTGTTTGCGGAGGTTTGGAGGGAGGGAAGGAGGGAGGGAGGGATGGAGCGAAGACGTTTGGTTTTGGAGAAAGTTCAGATTAAACAGATTACAGTGTAAAAACAATAGGGACCTTTTCAAGTTATAGTTCTGTTCAAGTAAAAGTTTTCTCAGCTTCATAAAGAATCAGTACTGGAACTACATGAAGCTGATAGTTGGCTACTTGTGTACTTGTACTTCATGAAGGACTGGTACTTGTAATGTAACAGTGTAGTACTGGTTCTGGTAAATTAGTGGAGGCTCAAGTTCTTATTCCAGCATCATGCGAGTGCTGAGTTCACACCAGACGTCACAAGGCAAAGTGACTCCATCATGGTTTGTTGTTTGGTGAGTTCTTCCCACAGCGAGCAAGGTCCAGGTCCAGGTCTTTAACTGAGAGACTGAGCTTCAGTCCAGAGTCCTGATCTGAGCTCACTGTGGTCAGCTCAGATATTGACCTTTGAAAGCTTTGATCAGTGATCAGTAACAGTCAGAGGAACAAAAGCACATTTCTGTAAATTAACAACAGTAACTGCTAAGCAAACAAAACGAGACACAGAACAATCAAAAAAGGACACAAAGTGACTACAAAGAGACACGAGGTGACTACAAAGAGACACAAAGTGACTACAAAGAGACACGAGGTGACTACAAAGAGACACGAGGTGACTACAAAGAGACACAAAGTGACTACAAAGAGACTCAGAGTGACTACAAAGAGACACGAGGTGACTACAAAGAGACACAAAGTGACTACAAAGAGACTCAGAGTGACTACAAAGAGACACGAGGTGACTACAAAGAGACAC
>NW_019525488.1:156285-157262 GCF_002814215.2 Seriola lalandi dorsalis | reverse complement strand
GTGTGTTAGCGTGTGTTAGCGTGTGTGAGCGTGAGTGCGTGTTAGCGTGAGTGCGTGTGTGAGCGTGTGTGAGCGTGTGTGAGTGTGTGTTAGCGTGTGTGTTAGCGTGTGTGTTAGCGTGTGTGAGCGTGAGTGCGTGTTAGCGTGAGTGCGTGTGTGAGCGTGTGTGAGCGTGTGTGAGTGTGTGTTAACGTGAGCGTGTGTGAGCGTGTGTTAGCGCGTGTGAGCGTGTGTGAGTGTGTGTGAGTGTGTTAACGTGAGTGTGTGAGCGTGTGTGAGTGTGTGTTAACGTGAGCGTGTGTGAGCGTGTGTTAGCGCGTGTGAGCGTGTGTTAGCGCGTGTGAGCGTGTTAACGTGAGCGTGTGTGAGTGTGTGAGCGTGTGTGAGCGTGTGTGAGTGTGTGTTAACGTGAGCGTAGGTTAGCGTGTGTGAGTGTGAGTGTGTGTGAGCGTGTGTGAGCGTGTGTGAGCGCGTGTTAACGTGAGCGTGTGTGTTAGCGTGTGTGTGAGCGTGAGTGCGTGTTAGCGTGAGTGCGTGTGTGAGCGTGTGTGTTAGCGTGTGTGAGCGTGTGTGTTAGCGTGTGTGAGCGTGTGTGTTAGCGTGTGTGAGCGTGTGTTAGCGTGTGTTAGCGTGTGTGAGTGTGTGTGAGTGTGTGTTAGCGTGTGTGAGCGTGTGTGTTAGCGTGTGTGTGAGCGTGTGTTAGCGTGTGTGTGAGCGTGAGTGCGTGTTAGCGTGAGTGCGTGTGTGAGCGTGTGTGAGCGTGTGTGTTAGCGTGTGTGAGCGTGTGTGTTAGCGTGTGTGAGCGTGTGTTAGCGTGTGTTAGCATGTGTGAGTGTGTGTGAGTGTGTGTTAGCATGTGTGAGTGTGTTAGCGTGTGTGTTAGCATGTGTGAGTGTGTGTGAGTGTGTGTGAGCGTGTGTGAGTGTGTGTTAGCATGTGTGAGTGTGTGTTAGCATGTGTGAGTGTGTGTTAGCATG
>NW_019525488.1:154876-156235 GCF_002814215.2 Seriola lalandi dorsalis | reverse complement strand
A
This sequence comes from Seriola lalandi dorsalis, assembly GCF_002814215.2. Classification (NCBI taxonomy): domain Eukaryota; kingdom Metazoa; phylum Chordata; class Actinopteri; order Carangiformes; family Carangidae; genus Seriola; species Seriola lalandi. Next base: position 156,234 of record NW_019525488.1, on the reverse strand, counting down.
AAGAGACACAAAGTGACTACAAAGAGACACGAGGTGACTACAAAGAGACACAAAGTGACTACAAAGAGACACAAGGTGACTAAAAAGAGACAAGGTGATTACAAAGAGACACAAAGTGACTACAAAGAGACACAAGGTGACTACAAAGAGACACAAAGTGACTACAAAGAGACACAAGGTGACTACAAAGAGACTCAAAGTGACCACAAAGAGACACAAGGTGACTACAAAGAGACACGAGGTGACTGCAAAGAGACACAAAGTGACTACAAAGAGACACAAAGTGACTACAAAGAGACTCAGAGTGACTACAAAGAGACACAAGGTGACTACAAAGAGACAAAGTGACCACAAAGAGACACAAGGTGACTACAAAGAGACAAAGTGACCACAAAGAGACACAAGGTGACTACAAAGAGACACGAGGTGACTACAAAGAGACACAAAGTGACTGCAAAGAGACACAAAGTGACTGCAAAGAGACACAAAGTGACTACAAAGAGACACAAGGTGACTACAAAGAGACACGAGGTGACTGCAAAGAGACACAAGGTGACTGCAAAGAGACACGAGGTGACTGCAAAGAGACACAAAGTGACTACAAAGAGACACAAGGTGACTGAAAAGCGTGTCTCTTTCTGTCTGGGTGTGCTCCTGTACAGGAGGAGTAGGGGTCTAGGTTTCAGGTCTAAGCGCTGTCTTGTAGTCCCTCCATGGATTCAGATCAGGACTCAGGTCGGATCCACCTGTAAATTATTCATCAAGATTCAACAGTATCAGGAAACAGTTTGTCCTCTTGTCTGAGATGAAACAGCAGCTGTGACAAACATGAAGCTTGAAGAGAGGGAAACAGGTGATGATGATGAGGCTGAACCTTCCTCACATTAATACATGAACATTTTACTCATCAGTTACACAGTGAGAAAAAAGCCTGATCCAGGATTTACAAATACACCCAGCCATCCTCCACTGTGGCCACATCTGAGTCCCAGTAGGAACCAGTCAGTTTGACTGGTTCCTTAAACCTGCAGTAGCATTAAGATTTGTCTTCTTTGGATCCAATAAGTCCAGAACAAAGCCCCCACCGAGGGCTCATGTGTGGGGGTCCAGGGATGGTCGACAGTGGACCAAACCACTGAGGCAGAAGAGGAGACTTATTATTTTACTTAACTTATTTACTTATTTACTTATCATATTATTTTGAATCTATAATTAGCAGCAGTGTGTTTAATGCAAATTTTTTTTTGTATATATTGCTATGTTTAAAGGGATATATTGATGGGGACAATTCTCAGTTTCTCTCAGAAAGTGTGTGTGTGTGTGTGTGTGTGTGTGTTTGTGTGTGTGTGTGTTGCATA